>NC_061099.1:54983138-55105636 GCF_015104395.2 Macrobrachium nipponense | reverse complement strand
ACAATTTGCAAATAATTTTTCAGTGCGGAATTAATTTTGGTTTGAGAAATGGCTATAATTTACCCTTAAGTGAAGATTACCAGTTTCATAAATATAAAACCAAAATCAAATCAAATGAACCAGAAGATTATCTTTGACTTAGTTACAGTAATTGTAATTCTAGCTTGTTTACCAACATCCACTATGTCCAAATTCTTGCAAATTTCAACCAAACATCCACTATGTCCAAATTTGCACATTTCATAAGTTCCACGCTGGACGAGTGGTTTTCGAGCTGGGCTGCCAATCCGGTGGTCCCAGGTTCGATTCCCGGCTCGGTCAACGCGGAATCAGAGAAATTTATTCTGGTGATAGAAGTTCCATTTCTCGATATAGTGTGGTTCGGATCCCACAATAAGCTGTAGGTCCCGTTGCTAGGTAAAACCAATTGGTTCCTAGCCACGTAAAAATATCTAATCCTTCGGGCCAGCCCTAGGAAGAGCTGTTAATCAGCTCAGTGGTCTGGTAAAAACTAAGATATACTTAACTTTTTTTGCACATTTCATAAATTTTATAAAAAAATATCACTTTATCTATACATGAAAATTTTTTAGGACAACAGTTACGACAGGTTTCAATGGCACTTCTAGCCTTGGAATGATGAAGCATGAGGCAAGCCATCATAATGTCATTGGCCGAGATGTTCTGATGAGAAATGTTTATTTCATAATAAAGTTAAATAGTATGTAGCAATTTGCTATAAATTACAGCAGAAAGCCTACAGGTTCAGGTCTACTGATTTATAATAATAATATAACATGAACTGCATTTCATATAGAATATGCATGAGTACTAAATAATAATATCTGACAGAAGTGAGAATTAGAAGCAACAACTAAGTATGGTAAGAAACAAGTTTAAACCCCCATATTTGTCCAGTTGATCAAATACCAACATGTATACAAGGAGGCCCTGGTTAACTGCGTTTCGATTTTATGGTGCTTGGCTATCAACAACGTTAAACCAGATTTACAGTGCCGGTAAGCGGTATATCAGTGCTGGTGAACCGGTTAACGGAGCCGTTAACTGGTTTAATGGTGCCAGTGAACCAGCTAATGCCATCGTTAAGTAGATCATAGGCATTTTCAACAAAATAAATGCTATTTACTCAGTTAACAGTGATTTTCAGTTACCAAAACCCTGCCATTAACTGGCAACTACCTTATATATATCAGTGCTTAAAAAACCTACAGGCAGAAAACTTCACCAAAAGTTCTTGAAAAAACTTGCGTTTCTTCCCCATTCAGAACAGAGGCAGTCCGGACGTTTATCAGCTGGTGGTTCTGTTCCTCAGAAGGGCGATGATAAGCAAAAACCGATGCAGCGCTGAGTTTTGGTTTTGGGTTAACGGCGCCAAGTTTTGGTAATGGCGTCGAGTTTCGGTTAATGACACCTCTGTAGGTACATTGTGGTGCCATAACTATTCTCTCTCTCTCTCTCTCTCTCTCTCTCTCTCTCTCTCTCTCTACTCTCTCTCTCTCTCTCTCTCTCATCAATAAAATATATCATTTAACTAAAAAAAAAAAATAATAAATAAAAAAAAAATCTCCTTCCCAAAGATTCTAGAACACAGTACAGAAAATTAAGATAAAACAAATGCAAAATAAATGTGTGGCTTAAGTGTATAATAAAAATGCCGTGTCAGTAGGTTAACAGGCAGTAAGCCCCGAGAAGCCTTGGCAACATGGAAAGAGAAAACCTTATATATTCCCAGCTATGTCTCAAGGAGACAATCCACACCTTTTAGAAAAAGAAAAATCAACAAATTATCTTTTAATGGAAATTCTACATAATGCTTTAAGATTTTGAATTTAATTTTTTTTTTTTTTTTTTTTTTTTTTTAAATAAAATTCTCTCTTTCATTCTGTTTAAAGCACAACATATATACTACTGCATACTAAGTATAAATATACCGATATGAAAGCAAAATCCCAAAATTCAAATTTAAATGCAGTGACAAACTTTCCAATGTAATTCCAACCCATAATTTGTGATTTACATGCCAACCATACTGGTCAACATAAGCAGTAGAACAATTGAAATGTTAAAAGATAACATGAGGGATGTGAAAACCTTTTGTCCAATTTCCAAGAAAAGAAACGCTTTGTTTAAACTGAATGCATATCGTATATAGTACACCATATACTCAGTAAGTACATATGAGGAGTTTCTTATAAATTACTCGGAATGTCTATAAGGAAGGAGCGTAACATTCATGTACTTCCCAACTGTCATCAAAGGAAAAAGTAACATTACATTCCTGATTGTCATTCATGAGAAACTGAGATAAAAACTTCATCTATGAAAAACTTACACCTCTAGAACTGTGAAAAATCTCAAAAAAGTGACACCATTAACCCTTGATTCACTATGCTATGCAAAGTTGTAATGGCAAAGGTACAATTGATTTCTAAAAGTTCTTCCAAGTCAATCTTTTCATGCTTCTGCATGAACAAGTTGCAAAAATTTTAAGTCCTCTAGAAATAACTTCCCAATCACTCATTACAGCTTCACTATTAAACACAAACTGGTGTATGATGTGGCGTGGGGGGACTTTCCACCCCAACCGGCATGCAAATAGGGGGAATATTTATGAAAGCCACTTACAAGGAGTACAGAGATATCACACTGTGGACAAACATGGGCAACTTATCAAAACCAGTATTAAAAGCCACATGTGAAGTCATTATTGTTAAAATGAATGTATACAGTAGTATAAAATTACCCTTTTTATATGCTTAAAACAGGCAATGCTTTAGCTATGATACATGGAATAATCATTTAGAAAAAATGACAATTTTTTTTCAAGGCCATTAAATGTAAAAAAATTGTAATATAAAGGAGTCTTAATAACTTTATAGGAGACGCACTGAATATGGTTTAATTATACATCACTGGCTAGGCATAGCATGCAGCACAGAATATAACTCAATTATACTGTATAGGAACATAAACTTTCAAAATCACAAAGTATACAGTCCATAAACCATTATAAATAACAGTAAAATCTAGATTTTCTGCTGGTCTCATGCTTTTTTTATTACTTTCCCTAAAGGTCACTTTGACAAGATATATGAGAAAAAATTAATAAAAAGACAGAAGTTAGAATTCATGCTATAACTGCAATCCTACAAGCTTTCCAATATTACAAAACCCATTTACAGCAAAACATTATATCTTGGATTAGTCTCGAAAGATTACAAGGTAGTTTTAAAGTAAAGGCGTTAATGAATATGCATAATGTGAATATCAAAGTAGAGAGAGGATAATATAAAACATTTATGATTACTAAAACTTAAAGAGTATCAATCATAAATTTAAAAACTGATGCCACTGTATGTAAGTACAAACTAAAGATTCTCACTTTATAAATTCTCCTCATATATAAATATGAAGCCTGAAATCATCATGTTTTAACCTCAAAAGTTTCATTTTCATAGCCTATCAAGTACTGCATCACCCAGCCAATGGTGTTTTTTTTTTTCATTTACTTCACATTATTGTCTCCATTTTGCTTCTACTGATCTATGCTCAACTTTCAACTGAAATGTCCCATATGACTTGATAGTAGTTAAAAGAAAAACAATGTATGGTACTGTAACATCAAAATATCAAAAATGCAAGGTTTACTAATAAAGTACACTAGAAAGCAAAAACAAACCTCAGGTTTTCTTGCTTGTGGCTGCGCTGGTTGTTGCTGCTTCCCTATCTGAGAGTTGCGCTGGTCCCTCTGTTCTCTGTGTTCCCTAAAGCAAAGCCAAAGGACGGGCAAAGGAAAGAAAAATATATGTAAGAAATATTATACATTTATCTTAAATGCATCATAAAATTTACTGTCAGAAGTTGAAATATATTAAATACAAAATATGAACCATACTGCAAGGGTCTATTTTTATAAAAGATATTTTATATTGAATATATGAATTCTTAATTTCCAAAAATGTATCTTATCAGTATTTGTATTACAGGTGGTAAACATTAGAAAGGATTTCCTTTAGTCATAAGGTAGAATGAAGCATTTACTTTATAATGGGGCCTTCTGGAGTCTGTATCCCCCCCTTAAACTCAGCCTTTGGTGGCAATATCTATGTACATATAAAAAAATATACCTTCCAAAAACCTCACCTGTGTTCACGGTGTTCACGATGCTTTCCCGATGGTCCCTTGGATGGTGTTGCGGAGGTGTTGCTGGTTTTGTGTGCTGCAGCTTGGTGGTGATCTCTGCCTGAGGTGGTGGTGGAAGAGGCCTTTGAGGAGGCGCAGGCTCTTGGCCAAGTAACCTTTGTGGTAATGCAGGTCTGGCTGGAGGTCCCGGATCAGGAATCTCCTCTTTCTCTTTCTTTCCACCATTTCTTTGATGCTCCTACATAGGAACAGAAAATATATAAATTAACCCTAGTTATAAATCCTGTTCAGGCAAGACTCTAAAATACCAAATTTGTAACTAATTTGTATTTTTCATAACTAACAAACCTGAGGTCTTAACATTAGGATTTACTAGCGCCAAGCTGGAAACCGGTAGAATTAAAATTACACTTGTGAGATCCAGGGACTAATGGCATCTATACCAGGTCACGGGGCATGTATACCCAGAATGCCCACGGCTACCTGTGACCCACCAGTTATATTTCTAACCCAGTTTAGACTGCTAGAGGGGTAGTTCGAGGTGGGCCTTTAACTGTTAAGACCTCAGGTTTGTTAGTTATGAAACTACAAATTAGTTACAAATTTGGTATTTGTTCATACACAAAACAAACCTTCGGTCATTAACATTAGGATAGACTTACTATTGGAGGGAGGTAAGTCTCTACAACTGACTGGGAGTTTGCACCTTATCCATTTCCGAATACATAGGGAAATTCTAAGAGAATGGACAATGAACCTAGGACCAAAGATATAAGCGGATCTATTTGGTTCTCCACTGGGTGTAGATACCATTCTACTGTCTACTCTTGATCCCTGCAACTGGATCCACCTTCACCCCTCTTTTCCCTATTATCCAGAGGGGTGTGTGCTACTGAAAAGTATATCATCAGCTAGATAGCTTCACAGTATGGCTGACCATCTCACCTGCATCTAGTCCGTTCCAGCACATGATGGTACTCTCCTTCATATTGCCCATAGTTAAAGGAGTAGGAAGAAAGTAGTAAAGAAAAAGACCAGTCATCCCATTCATTCTACTTTCATACCTTCATCTTAGACTAGACGCAAAACTGACCCGCCAGGGGCACTGGATGAAACTATATCACTTGTTGGGCCGCCACCACTGGACCCAAGGAAAAGGTGTCCAAGGATCTATGGGCAACATCTTTCAAATAAAATGAGGTGAAAGTTGTTTGGCGTTTCCACACACCAGCTTTCAGAATTTTATCCACTGACATGTTCTTCTTAAATGCCAGGGAAGCACTCACACCCCTGATGTCATGAGATCTAGCTCCCACCTGGCCATCTGACCCTCTGTCTTCTGCCGTATAAGCATCTCTGATCGTCTCCCTTAGCCAAAACGATATTGTATTCTGGACACTTCCTTCTTGTTCCGTCCTGTACTTACGAACAACCTCTGGCACCCCGGCCTGAGGTGCCTTGTTCTCCTAGTACTCCCTTAGTGCCCTGACGGGGCACAGGAGCATCTCAGCTTTGTTCGTTGTCTACAAAGTCTGCCAAGGAAGGTATGGTAAAGGAGTCGAATCTGCCGTCTACTATTGTTGGATTTTGGGTCTTGGCCACGAATTCTGGGACAAACTCAAATACCATTGATCTCCAACCTCTCGAGTGCTTTATGAGATATGAGAGGCCATGTAGCTCCCCCACCCTTTTGGTTGAAGCCAGGGCCAATAAGAAGACTGTCTCTTCAGGGTCAGGCTCCTATCCGTGGACTGCCTTAGTAGTCGTAGGGGGGTTTTGTCAGACTACTCAGTACCTTGGTCAGATCCCAATCTGGGGCTTTTAGCTCCTTTGGTGGGCATGACTGTTCAAAGCGTCCTCATCAGCATGGCCAACTCCCATGAAGACGATATGTCCACTCCTTTCATTCGTAAGACTGAGGCTAGAGCCGCCCTGTACCCCTTCACTGCAGATACAGACATAGTTTTCTGTTCTGAGATATATCAGAAAGTCTGCTAACTGCTGAATAGTGGTACTGAGTGGAGACACGTTCCCTCTACGACCAGCAATCACAGTATGCTGACCACTTCCTTGGTATACTGTCGCAGATGATTTTTTCTGATATTACCTGCCATCTGAGTTGCTGCTTTCTGCGAAAACCCTCGCGCTCGGAGGAGATACTTGACAGTCTCCACCCGTGAAGCGATAGGGACTTCACCGACTGGTGGTACCTCTCCACGTGAGGCTGACACAGAAGGTTGCTCCATGGAGGTAACTCTCTTGGCACATCTACTAGGAGTTCCAGTAGGTCTGGAAAACCACTCTGCTTTCGGCCCATAACGGGGCTACCAGGGTCATCTTGAGGTTCTGAGACCGCATTACCCTGTTCAGAACCTGACGGATTAGACAAAATGGAGGAAATGCGTACACGTCCAGATTGTCCCAGGGGTGTTGTAGCGCATCTTCTGTACTGCCTCTGACGTCCGACTACTGAACAATACACTTCCAACCTTCTGTTGTACCTGGTTGCGAATAGGTATATGATCGGTCCTTCCCACAACATGAGCATCCTGTCCACTACCTGTTGGTGTAGGGACCACTTCCGTCTCCCAGAATCTGATACCTGCAGCTCAACTTGTCGGCCACTATGTTTCTTTTCCCGGAATATACCTGGCCTTGATGTCTACAGGTTCTCTATAGCCCACTGGTGGAAGTTGAACTGTCATCACATGTAACTGCCGAGAACTAGGCCTCCTTGCTTGTTTATATAAGCTACTACTGTGGTGTTGTCTGACATCAATACCACTGAGTGTCCCTTTACTCTCTCCCTGAATTCCCAGAAAAGCTGCTTTCAACTCCAGCACGTTTATATGGAGTTCTCTGTCCTTGCAACTCCATTTTGCTGACACCATCAACTCCTCCATATGGGCTCCCCAGCCTTACTAGTGACGCATCCGAGAACAGCAAGAGGCTGGGGAGGATTGTTGAAGGGGACACCCACTGTCAGATTGTCGTCGTTCACCCACCACAGCCAAGTCTTTCCTCACTTCTGCCGACAAGGGAATTTGCTCGTACGGGTGATCTACTGTTGGTGACCAAAAATAAAACTCCATCCATCCATTGTAGGGACCGAAGGTGTAGCCTTCCTGTGGTACTAGCTTCTCCAGGGAGGTTAGGATTCCCACGCACCACCTGCCACTGTCTTGCTGGCTGTGTCTGCTTTCCCAGAAAGGCATTCACACTTGTTTGCATTTCTCTACTCTTTGGTCTGTCGGGAATACTTTGGCTTGTGTTGTGTCTATCACCATTCCCAGATATTCCAAAAGTTGACTTGGATCCAACTGCGACTTCTGCTGATTCACCACAATACCTAGGCTGTGACAAAGCTGCAGGAGGGCCGCCCTGTCCCTGAGTAATTTCTCCCTGGACTTTGCTATCACCAGCCAATCGTCCAGATATCTTATTAGCCTGATCCCCCCTGAGCATGCGCCCACGCCGACACGAGGGTGAACACTCTTGTAAAAACTTGAGGAGACGTTGTCAATCCGAAGCACAGGACCTTGAATTCGAAAGCTTTCCCTGCAAGACTGAAGCGGAGAAATTTCCTTGAAGACTGATGGACTGGTATCTGAAAGTATGCGTCCTTTAGATCGACTGTCAGCATAAAGTCTCCGATTCTGACTGCTTGTAGAACCGTTTTCGGAGTTTCCATCTTGAAACTGGTTTCCCTTATAAACAGATTCAGCGTTGACAGGTCTATTACTGTCCTCCACTCCCCGTTGGCTTTGGGTACCAGGAAAATCCTGCTGTAGAAGCCTTTTGTCGGACTGCATACTTGTTGCACAGCGCCTTTTCCATCATCTTCACTTCGTCTGCAGAATAGTGGCCTTCTGAGATTTGTGGGCATAAGTGACGTGGGGTAATGGTTGATCTGTCAGGGGCGGGGTTACCTCGAACGGATCAAATACCCGATCCTGAGAACATCCACCACCCACTGCTCTGTCCCTAGTTCCTGCCACAAGCCTTCCAGTGATTTGCCAGGCAACCCCCACTGGTGTGGCCGAGTGATGGGAGGCGCCCATCCTATCTTCATGAGCCTCTCCCTCTTCCCTATTGCCCCTTCCTCTGTTGTTTCTATTGTGAAAGGGCCGATGAGTTATCCTCTTTGGGGAAGAGGGTCTTGTGACTCTATTAGGGATGCTATGTCTCACTGTCTTCTTTCGAGACATCTGCTGTTGTCTCCCTCCAAAGGAGTAGTTTGACTGTTAGACGTTTTCCTAACTACCTGTTGCACCAACCTATCGTTAGTGTCCATCCTTCTTCTATCTATCGCCTCTTCCAGTATGACCTCTGGCAACAGCAGTTGCGATTCCAAGATATCCCCATTCCTCATTGCTAACAGGGAATCCAAATCCACATTGCGGCTTAGTCTAGCCAATATGCTGCATCTCTCCTCATTAGCAGGATATTTGCCCAAACATTGGCACTTACGTTTGTCAGGTACGCAATCGCCTTGGAACCTGACTTGTAGTAATCTAATGAACAATGGTTCATCCACTACTTTCCTTGTTGCTTCCGAGGATGCAATTTTCGCCACTGCTGTTGACCAAAGGTTTAACCAAGCAGCAGCCTGAAAGACAGAAGAAGCTGTTGCTTCTAACGTAGCAGCCTCTTGGTACGTCATCGAAGGGCACTCCATTTTAACCTGATCCAAGGTTAATCCAGGCCTTAACCTTACAACATTAGGGTTCATTTACAACATTAGGGTTCATTTGTCTAGACAGCAAAGGGACCTTCGGTGTCGTATAATATTTCCTATGCTTTATCATTGGAGGGGGAATAAATTTAAATGATCTATTAGATCTTAAGGAATTATCCCTCCCTGCAATCTTTGCGTTTACGTGTGCAAGACCGATTCCGCATGATCGAACAAGGCAATTCATACGACACCTTGGTATCCCTCTTTAGTCCAAATGCCATGTCAATTCCAGGAGGAAGCATACTGGCCGGTGTTTCTGTCTTCTCCGAAAGGCTATTGACTTGACGAATCAAATCAATCACCTCTGCATACGAGGCCAGAAACTCTTGGTTTTCTCCTTCCTCCGGCTCTAGTGTACCATTCTCCGTCACAAGGGATGTTGTCTCGCCCCTATCTTCTGACAGACGGCCCGGAATTCCACGGCCGCCTGCCCCTACGGCAGTCTCTTTGATCTTTGCTGGCCGCTGTTGGCTCGATCCCGGATAGTCAGCAGGGGAACGAGAAAGTCTCACTCTTTCTCTGCTCACGGATCTAGAGCGAGAATCTCGTCTAGATCTCCAAGATGAAGGCTCCCTTAAGACAGAGATAAGTTCGTCTCTATTAGTATTGGCATCGTTTTCGAGCGTCGGCGAGCCCGGCCTCGACCTTCTATCCAGACGGACACTGCCTTCCACGAACGTATCCGCCGAGGTTGCCAACTCTCTATTTTTCGTACTTTTAATAGGAGCCTTATCGTCCTTCGTACGTATTTTGAACGGCCTTACGGGCGAAACTGGGACCTGCATTCCATCCTCTGCTGCACCTTTCGCCGCCAACGTCGATTTTACCAGAGGTATCGCAGTTTTTGCGATCCGAACTTGCAACTCCGCCTCGGCCGCTAGCTCGCCGGCCGTCACCTCTCTCGCTTGTTCGGATTCTTGCGAACGGCTTCGTCTGCCAACCTTGTGCTTAATAGCCACTGACTTTCCAACCTTCTTGCTGACTTGGAAATGACAGTCTTGGTCCGAAGAAGAGGAAGAATTGATTCTTCTCCTCTTAGCCCGAGGATCCGCCAGGAACTCCCGAATCCTCCTCCAACGCTTGACTGGCGCTCGCCGTGACGTTATCGGACTTAGCGATGACGCCGAACTAGAGGAAGAAGACGAAGAAGGCGAATCACACTTTTTCTTTTGTCTCTTATTCATTCTCTTCTCTATATCCTGTAATTTCTGCATTACAGTTTGCATTTGACAGGTCAGAAGCTATTAGCGTCTGGGTGCAGCGAAAAAAGGCGAGAATCGGTCTGTGACGTCATCACGCCTGCCATATCGGAGTGTGACGTATGTTGTGACGTCATCCCTCTCGTAGGGAGAGACTGAGAGGTTTCTGCTGGCAACCGCACGTTTGCTGCCAAACTACCTCCCACGTTCTGCATCGCTGTAAATACTGAGTGGGATGGTGAAGCCGCGGCATTAATTCCCATAAATTGCAAGCCCGGGTGGGGGTATGAGGAACATTCAGCGCTGCCGGACCCTGCTGGAACCGTGACGTCATATAATGCACAAGCAGACCATCCAAGGTTGGTACACCTGGTAGGCCTAGCGCTGACCACGTACCATCTAACCTATGCGCTTGAGTAGCAGGAGCCTGGAACAAAGATGGCGGATCTCCCCCTCTACTTGCTGGGAACAAAGGAGAGTGCAAATTATTCATAAAATTACCCAAGGCCCCTCCTGACGTTTCCGATACAGAACCGCTAGGAGAAACCGAAGGGGTATGAGACAAATCAAAAGCAGGTGGAGAAACATATGGAGCAGCCTGGTTTATTACCGATACAAAAGAAGCCGGTAAGGTTTGGTCATCCAAAGATGGCGTCACCCCCTTCCTTTTGTATTGGCTTTTCCCATAGAACTTCTTCCACTGTTCCACCGACCAACCGCAACAAACAGAACACGGATTAGTAACCGTACATACGTTTTCCCTGCACCTACTACACGTTGGATGAGGATCCGTCTACACCGAAGTTAGGAACCTAGAACATGGAAAGCCACTGACTCTGGGCATTTCCTTTGTCTCCTCTTTGAAACGGTAGACGATCCCGATGTTGAGGCAAAATTCTCCATCATACCACGTATACACTCTTACGACACACTGATCACACTTGGAGAAAGAAAAGGAATGAAAAATAAAAAATGAAATGGATAAAGAACGGGCAAACTGAAAAACCGGCTTTAAATGAGATAGACAGTAACACGTCTTATCTTAAAGGCGGTAGGAAAATAACTGGTGGTTCACAGGTAGCCGTGGGCATTCTGGGTATACATGCCCCGTGACCTGGTATAGATGCCATTAGTCCCTTGATCTCACAAGTGTAATTTTAATTCTAACGGTTTCCAGCTTGGCGCTAGTAAATCCTAATGTTAAGACCGAAGGTTTGTTTCGTGTATGAACAACTTAACTTTCTTAACTTTCACAGGAGCAGTTACCAGATGTTGTATAGTAGAAATTGCACGGTACAGAGCGTTAATTAAAAGTAAGAAAAGCGTTAAAAGAAAATTATAACTTTAAAATAACTCATTTAAGGAAGAATAATTACAAAGCAGATTAGTCATTATGTATCCTTCCTATACTATTCCACAGTCCAACAGTATGAGAAATAAAGGACCTCTTGAATTGAGAAGTTCGACACAGCAAGGTACATTTACTGCATATTGGTGATGCCATTCAGCAAATTTGGTCACTCTCAGCAGGAAAACAGAATCAGGGATCAGTTATGAATGTGAAAAATTGTCAAACAAGACCATCCATCAATGGTCTAAGTGATAACTGACAATGTAATGAAACATTTCTAACACCACGAATTACTCTTCCTTAAAGAGATAAATCTCTGGCAGTGCAAACACCAATGCGAGATCACCGACTTCGCCAGAATTCAGCTCCAAGTCTGAGTCACCATAAATACCATCACACAAGACACATTTGCTTTAGTCCCACTACTGACTCGTCAAGAAGATGACCTGCGAGGAGGTCAAAACATCACAATAATACCAGCTATACAAGCACCAACACCAGCTGTATACCACAGATGACCCTTTCCCAGATTTAACCAGCACTGATGATGAATCCTGAACGACCTGGACCTGAGATCCCTGTTTATCAGTATACTGTTAATACTAGTTTACCAGATAAATAATACCAAAATCATGTTTCTGAATAATACATCATCCAGCGTTTTCTAGAATTCCCCAATATGAATATTGGGCTAGTTAATAAAAAAAAAACATCACTGAGTCAGAGCATGAGATAAGAAAACAGAAAATATACAAAATCAATCCACTTATTTCTGCCATTTTATTTAACAGAATTTGTTTAAAAGAACGTCTTCTATCATCATTATCATCATCATCATCATAATAATATGTAATAATAATGAGGATATGGGATATGCCAGTGGAAATTGTAACCATAATCATAAGGACACAAGGCACGTTCCCAAGATCCCTGAAAAGAAACCTGGAAAAACTAGGTGCTGAAGTAGCTCCAGGACTCATGCAGATGAGTGTGCTCCTGAAAACGGCGCATATAGTAAGAAAGTGATGGGGATGACTGTGATAAAAAAATACTAATAATATGCTGGAGGAAGACCTACATTAATACAAGTTTTATTGAAAACAATGGCTATTTAGGCTGTATTATTTTGTATAGATGTTTCTCTATTCTTCTTATTACTGACTTTTTCTTTTTTTCTGTAACTCAATTGGCTATCAAAATACCAAATGGGGGATTCCATGTACAAAATGTGGTATTTGTCAAATAGAATATTATTATACAAAATGACATTGTGGGCAGGTGTTTGTGGGACTGAAGTTCTTGCAGGAGTCCTACAGTATATATAGTCTGTTGCACATCACGGCGTCCTTATCGACAAAATGTGATTGGCTAACTGGCTCAGCTGCTGATCCCCTGTTGGTGGATGCCTCAAGATCAGAGGTGGGTTCCTATGCAGAAACTGCAGCAGTCGCTCAGACCGTCACAAGGGAAGGGCGCCTCTCCATCCAGGATTCTGGTTGGTTGGAGAAGCAGTTGCGTGACATATGCCTGGTGTAGTCTAGTGTTTCTTGATCTGGGGGGGTCTTGTATGGTGGGATTACTAAATAATACCACACCAAACAAGACACCCCAAATCAACAAACACCAGACAACGTCACACAACAGCAACGAACCAGAATCCTGCAAGGAGAGGCACCCTTCCCTTACAATGATCAAGAGACTACTGCAGTGTTCAAATAGGACCCACCTCTGATCTTGAGGCATCAGCCAACAGGGGATCAGCAGCTGAGCCAGTTAGCCAATCATAATTTGTCAATAAGACCCCATGCTGTGCAACCGACTATATATGCTGTAGGACTCCCGCAAGAACTTCAGTACCACAACACCACAAGAATAGAGAAACTTCCATGCAAAATAAATACGGCTGAAATAGCCATTATTTTCAATAAAACCTATAATAATAATATCTTAAAAACATAGATTTCTCAGCCTTTATTCATTAAAGTTTTTTATAAGTGACTGACACATTGGGCTGTCTTGCCTACCTGGTCTCCTTAAGAGAAAGGCAAAATAAATAATGGTAACAGACTAATTCCAAGGCACTAATCTTTAAAATGGTTCCATCACTTCAGGGCTTTGGAAGGATACCTCAAGGCTCCTTCTATATAATGACTTAACTGAACTACTAGAAGTTGGAGAAGCCAGCACTATCAAGGATTTTCAGGATGAAGCTGGCGGTGACCCAATGGTCTGTATTCTGGGATAGGAAGAGCTGATAGATCACCTGAGAAAAGAACTTCTCAATTCTACTTAAATAGAGGGGGGACCCTCCTAAGGACTGGGCAGCAGAGGGAAAACAAAAGGAAACTAATTCATGGGGTTGATCAAACAGAAAAGGAACTTGATCACTGGTCTGGTGGGGACAAATGCTGACAACCACCCAATGTAAGTAATAGTCCACTCTCTGCCTATCCTTTGAAAAACATCTGTTCAAACAGTACCTGTGATCATAGTGGAGCCTATAAAGATGATGCCCTTGGCAGTAAAATCTACAAATGCTACTGAAAAAGCTCAAGGCACTATCATGGGCTCTGGAACAGAAACTGAATGAATAAGAACTTAGTGGTTTGGGGAAAAAAAAAAAGGTAATCACAAGAAAGATGTACTGCCCACATCTAACTGAGAAGGCATTTCTGATCAGGAACCACAGCTATAAATACAGGCAAACCTTGGATTTCGTACACCCTGGTTTTTGTAGGGTTCAGTTTTTGTAGACTTTTTCAGCAAAATTTTGACTAGAGTTTCGTACATATCCTTGGATTTTGTACACCCAGAAAGGCTCCATCCAGGGGCAACCTCATGACTAGACCCCACACTGAGTGTCCAAACAAGTATCCCATGTTCTCTTTTGACCCATTCTGCCTTTGTGTCTGTTGTTTTTTGTGCTTTTTCTATTAGAGTGCAACTGCTAAATAAGCCATGATGGGGCCAATGAATATTACAAGTGCCAGCTTTTTGTAATAATAATAATAAATAAAAAAAAAAAAAAAAAAAAAAAAAAAAAAAAAGGAGAGAGAAACACTATAGTATTAAAGAAAGAACTCGTAGCAAGGTGTTGGGGGCGATAATTTGTGAAAAGCAAGGATGTTGCATGTTGATTTCATTAAGAAAATGCCTACAACAAGTGCTGCTGTTAGTGAATTTAAGGCGAGCAGGGGCTAGTTTGAAAAATTCAAAAAGTGAAAGGGCATACATAATGTGCCTACTTCATGATTAAGCACATGTTTGGAAAGTGGAGTGAATAAAAAAAACTTTGTGGATAACTATTATCTCCAACATGTTTAATGACAATGTCTTGTTTTACTTGAGGCAAATTTTAGACATCAGAAACAAATGTCTCTGGACAGTTTTGATGTGCGACAGGGGTCCAGTGACTCAAGCTGGTCCTAGTGCCAATAAAAAAACAAAGAGGAAGAGTAACTCAAGTTAGGTTTTTGATACCCGAAGTCCTTCTGAAAAAGGATTCCCCTTCCAAACAATAAGCTCTCCTCCCTTCCCCCTCCTCTCTATCTTCAATACACTAACGAAAGTCTTCAATAAAGGTAAGAGTGATGTTAAATGTTTATTCATCCATTCCATTAGTCATTTACATTTATTTCTCATTGTTTTCTGTATGTAAAACTGTTTATTCTCTATAAAAAAAATTTTTAAATATTTTTAGGTGTCTGGAATGCATTAGTAATTGGACACCACTTCCTGGTGGAATTACACCTCATTCACTGTGTCCATACATTTAACTCTACGTTAAGTATATCTTAGTTTTACCAGACCACTGCGCTGATTAACAGCTCTCCTAGGGCTGGCACGAAGGATTAGATATTTTTTTATGTGGCTAGGAACCAACTGGTTACCTAACAACGGCACCTACATTTATTCTGGGGTCCAAACAACATTACATCAAGAAATGAAGTTTTCATAATAAAGCTAATAATGTAATACCTGAACACCTGAATTAGCCCTGGTCACTGACCTGTCCAAACTACATCCCCAAAAATTTTCCCACAAAGTGGGTATTTAACTGTCAGCACTACCAACGCTGCAGGTAAAAGTCCAGCGAGTTACCTGTGGTACCATTGGCAACCCTGCTGCAAATACTGGTCGCCAGAGGCCTGCCTCCTCAATTGTGTCCTTCACTATCAAAATTGAAGAGGGAAGGGGGGTGGGAATCATTCAGGTGAATGTTCAGGTAGCAGACAAACCCTCAGTTGAGAAAGAAGTTGAAGGAGGAGGGGAACAGGAAGAAGCTTCGCTCGGAATAACCACTGGAGTGCCCACCACCGAAGTTGGACAGGTGGAGAACATACCAACCGGAACCACATTCAAAGGTGCCTCTACGGGTATGCTACAAAATGCGGAACCCAACGGCGTCACCGAATGAAGATTACCATCTACTCTAGTGAAAAAAGGGACTGAAGATACAATTGGTACTGCTACTTTCGACGATGACGCAACTGAATCATTGGTTTCTTTTAATTTCCTCTTCCCTTTAGTACCTTCCTATTTTCCTAACAACTTGAATTTTCGTCTTTTAATTAATTTTTGCACTTCATTAAATAATGACTTCTCTGGGCCATCTCAGTCTAGAAATTTAGCTCACACTCAGTACTTAAATCCTTGAACAGACATTCTGTCTGTAATGAGCTGTAGCAAGTAAGATGACTGAAAAGCCCACCGTATGTGATGTTAAAATTTGTTAGTATACTATAAGCAACAGCTCCTCAGCTTCTCAAAACAACCTAGATTATTAACAGTCTAAATCTTTTACATTACTCACCTGTATTTGTTGGAAATTCCGTCTCAAGGTATTCCCTGCTGGTGCTTGAATGATTGAAGAGGGTTCACCAGGTTGTGTTGTTTCCTCATCTTCATTATCAGACCCACTGTAATTAAATGTTTCTTCTCTGTCTTCTGTTATGAAAATAAGAAAATTAAGTTATAGTAGGATTCCAAATAGAGAAATCTATTAAACAAATGTATGAGTATGACTTTCAGTAAGTATATCAATTAAAATACATGTTTTTAAAACTAAAATATGCTCAATTCACAAAAAGCTAACAAATTTGTGAAGTTACTAGCTAAATTAATCATGAATGTAACTGATAAAGCATACAGTGAAACCCCTGTATTTGTGGGGGGAATGAGTACCAGACATCTCCACAAATAGCTAGAGTCTGTGAATACTTGGAACCCCTCTAAAAATGCTTATAAATGCTTATTTTGATAGTTCAAACTAGAAACACCAACTAAAAATACTTATGACTGAATATTCTAAATCTAGTTTTATCACAAAAAGTGCATTTAGTAACAAAAATATGAAAATACAGTCATTTGTGAATATTTCTCTATGTAAAATACCACGAATTGATTGCAAATAATGGGTAGATATGGTCCAAAGAGAAATCCGCGAATCTCAAGAACGCGAAAACGGGGGTCCACTGTATAACTGAAATAACTGATAAATTCAAACAATTATCATATAATCAAAGGATTGTCTATAAAAAATACCTTTCTGCTTATGTTTCTTGCATCTGTCTATGTGATCTTTGAGTTGGATACGCACTTGCCGTTCAGTTGGTTGGTCCCGTATAAATGGATGTTTTAGTAACTGATCAGTGTAAGTTCTCTGTAATACAAAGAATATTATATGTTTCACAGTACTTACCAATACTGGGGTAGCTATAATTTCATACTACATTTACTGTATATACAGGCAGTCCCTTATTTATGACAGGGTTCCGTTTTTGAGATGCGTCGGGAGCCGAAAGCGTAAGCCGAAAAATTGTCGAAAATCATCAAAAATCTTAAGAAAACCTTACTTTGAATGCTTTGGTTGTCTATTGAAAACTATGTTAACTGCATTTTTAGTGTGCTTTTCATAAAAAAAAACCTTCAAATATTGTTTAATGGATATACTCTTGTAAGGTTTGATATATAAAGACCAATTTTATGGCCTAAAATTTTGGGACTGAATATTACATGTGGTATAGGCTAGTTTTAGAAATGTGCAAGTGTTTGGCACTAGGCTAACCCTAAGCTTTGGATTTCCCAACAACAAACAATACAAATGTTGTTTTACTTATTTGAGAAACTTTTATTATTGTTATGTTGCTTCTATATTGAAAAAGTGCAGACTTTAGGAACTAGGCTAAGCCTACCACATTCTTTGGATTTCCTGACAACGAAGTCTAAAAAGAAGTATTTGTTTCCACAGAAGGCGACAAACTTTTATTTTTATATATTAACCACGACAATAAATATAAATGGTGCTTTACTTATCTGAGAATCTATTATTATAGTTATGTTGTTTTTAATTTATGGCTGTTCTATGCTATAAGTGCAGTCTACATTCATTTCCAGAATGTAAACAAAAGTTTCTACTGGGCGCTGCCATTTGTATTTCGTCATCTGATAACTTCTTCATTCACGATTCACAAAGAATCGTGTAATTGTTTATTCTATTGATAAAAGGATGCTGTAAATTCAAAAACTTAAAAGTCATGCAATACATTTAATGAAAAAAAATTTTTTTAATTAAATATCATAAAATATAACATTAATCAAAGACTGCTAGCATAGAAGCCAGCAAATATTTTCTAGAATTATTCTTCTGTTATAATGTCATTATGTGTTTCATTATAGCTGTTGGTACCTCCATTAGGTAGATACAATAAAGAAGAGAAATGAATGGTTATTATACTGTTTGGTAGTTTTAGTAGTTGAAGAGAGATAATGAAAATTTATGATTATTATACTGTGTGCAAGGTAAAAGTGTTTGCTTGGCGGTTGTTTGCTGCTCGTCGCGTTGACGAAACCATGAACGTAAACAAAAGGTTGGAAGCTTTTTTTTTTATTATTATTATTATGGTTAATGGTTAATTAATTATTATTTGAAATGAGTACATACTGGTTATTTATACATTTTATTGGCATATTCCAAGCTTTTAGCTTCTTAGGTTTAGATGTCAGAATCAGAGACTAGGCTACAGTAGCAACTGCTGACATAGGCTAGGCTTATTGCCAGAATCAAAACTCAACATTATAAGGGACATATGCTAAAGTCCTAATATATGCAGTAAAAATGAGGTTGAATATTACATGCAGTTGAATATTACTCAAGTATGTACAGTATTTTGCCTTTTTGGAGTCTTATTTCTTCCATCAGATTGGCACTGTAACCCTAGAACAAGTGGTGCAAGCCTGAAAATAATTTCTGATGAATATAATTGAAAAGCGTCGCAAACTCGGAACGTCATAAGGCGCAGACTGCCTGTACTTGTGTAGGGAAGGGACAGGTTGAACCAAATAGAAAAATTTGGGTATCTTGGTTCAACAGTAGCTGATGATGGATATTTGGGTAAAGAAATAACACAGAGTACAGGCTGGGTGAAAAATTTGGAGAAAGATGTCAAGTGTCTTGTGCGACTGCAAAATCCTCATAAAGGTTAAGCTAAGAATATAAAAGAGAGTATTAGTGAGAGCAGGTTTGATGTATGGAGCAGAAACATGGCTGGTAAAGAGAGTGCAAGACTGCTCCGATCCACAGCCGTGATCATGCTCGGACGATACCGAGAGAAACGTTGGCCACTAGATTAACTTACATTTTGACCTATTTGTTCATTTACTGTGACAAATAAATAAATTTGTAACCATTATCCCTGAAATTGACTCCTCCTGATGAGTAATATCGGCGCAATACTCGCCAGTTGTAATAGCAGAGAGAAAGCTGTTATTAGAAAAATAGAGAAGACTATTTACAAGTTGAATGCAGCTGATTCAGCAATATCTTTCAATAAGACTTGTTTGAAAGAGGGTCTCCTTCTAACATATTATTATTATTATTTGAAAATTTCAACAAACAGTGCATATATGTACCCTAAAAATTCTCTCTCAGTAAAAGAGAGAGAGAGAGAGAGAGAGAGAGAGAGAGAGAGAGAGAGAGAGAGAGAGAGAGAGAGAGAGAGAGAGAGAGAAATATTTTTATCATTTAATGTTATTCATTTACACATAAAACCTTGAAAACTTATAAATTACATAAAAAAAATTAAAAACACACATTCACAGGGTTTCTCCAGGATTCTAAAATGTGTTTGCATTCGCATGTCTTTGAAATATTCGTGTATGATAATTAGTTAGATTCCAATGAAAAGTTTGCGCTATTGTGAATTCGCGCAACTTGAATCACTTAAGATTGAGCTATTACTGCATAGCATTTGATTGTTTTTATATTTTACCATTATATTAAATTTGTGATATTCCATTATTTTTTCTATGTGAATTGCTACTGCTTTTATGTACATACAGTATTATTTTAATGGTGTCTTCTCCTTCTCTCCTCAATAATATAAACGTGTCTTCGTTCAATCTCAAGTCAGTTGTGCATGCCGACACAATTTTGTACATCTATTATGTTAAATTTTAGTATGAAATGCTTTATTCTTTTATTAATTTTGTTGTATATGGTTATCATTCAACTATATATTGTAAAACATATAAATACAGTTTTTCTTTTATTACAAGGAAGGCCATCAAAAACTAGTAGTATAAACATGACAATCGGTTAGTTTGAAGTACGAGTATTTGCTCAACAAATAACACAATTTTTTCCAAAATTTTGTTAAAAAAACGGAATGTTGAACATAAACTTTTGACAAATGAGGTACCACTATATGTGAATATTACATACGCTAATTTTATATCCATGTATGATGTGACCGCCTTAAAATTGGCTTCAAATTCAGATCTTTGCAAGTCACATGATACACAAGTACATACGGTACATACCAGAATACAAAGGTTTCAGTGCAACAATTACTCCCACAAGCGAAAGCAATGAAAATCCTAACCTTGCCTACAGATAAAGAAAAGTAAACAATCACATCTGGTTCTCTCTTTTTCTCTGAATCGTGGCTGTAACCTACAAGGGTTGGCCAACAAATAAGTACCCAATCTATGGCTCTGGTCAACTGAAGCTTATTAGATTTTAAGGAGTATACTAGGGATAAAAAACACACACACACAGACTCTTACCTGATGGTAGTCCTTGACTAAGACACTATCAATAAAGGAATGAAATTTTTTACTCCATTTCTTGCTATTCTTAAGGCGTGGAGGTGGATTCCTTGGGATCAAGAACAGAGCGCGCATTGGATGCATATCACACAGAGGGGGTTGTGATTCAGCCATTTCTAGCGCTGTGATACCTGTAGAAATTTCTTATTGTTAATCTGAATCATATTATGTAATTTGGATCTGGATTTCAACAAACTCAAAATGCAAACAATTCACAGGTCATAGTAAAAAGCAATTTTTGATTGCCTACATTAAGTAACATCCACAAATTTCTATGCAAGGAATTATTGTGCATGTGAAAGCTGCCAATGCCAATTTTCTTTACAATAATAAAGCATAAAGAATAAATCTCATACATTACTAAAACAGAAAATACTACACCTATATTCTAAATTAAATTTTTAGTTCCAGTGAGGCCTCTAAGAGGTAACCAGCAACACTTAAGTGCTGTACAATGTGAGTTTTCATAAGTCCCAAGGGCCTTTTATTTCTTGTAATTTTTCAATAATCAACTAAATAAAGGTTACTTGTGAAAGAATTTACTAAGGCTTACCTAAACTCCATAAGTCACTACGGTTGTCATACGTAGCCTCTGGATTTTCATCACAAGCAATAACTTCTGGAGCCATCCAGTATGGCGTACCAATAAAGGTGTTCCTCCTCCCTATAGTACGGTCAAGCTGAGCACTGACACCAAAGTCAACTGTAAAAGAAAGAGATTATTTAAACAACCACAGCAAACGCCATTGAAATCCAATGAACATGAAAGTGATCCTACAAAATGGTTAAAACTTAACTTCAAAAATACCAAAACCGGTGAAACTTTTATAAAAGTTTTATTTTCACAAGAAAATTAAGTTTCATATTTACTTACCAAGTAATTAAATAGCTATACTACTAGTTTCTAACTTGCATGTCAGCTTAAATTCAAAATTTGCGCTAGGGCTTCAATTGTTTAGGTAGGTGACTAGTCAGTTCACTTAAGGTAAGTGTAGGCCACTTGCTCAGTGTCTCATTATTTTTATCAGTAACTTACAAAACTAGCAATATGTTTATATTTTGTCATTTATCTCTCATTTTAAAAGGTAGGTAAGTTTTGGTCATACCATAGGATTTGGTATTAATTGCACAACTAAAACATGATTTCCTGAAATCAATAAGATAAAACACAAGGAACAATGCGTAAAAGTGAAGAGAGAAGCATTTAATTCTGTATAGTACCTGTTTTTACTTATCTAATTTTGCATCATTCATACAATCAGGTTACAATAAAAATAAATTCATCCTGAATACACTGGTGCTTTCAGATTTTAGGTGAATGTGATATGTGAAGAGAAAATTAAGAAAACGTCTTATTATTTTGCAACAGTACTTGACTCAGTATGAAAGGAAAACAATGCAAGTTCTTTTCTGTTTATTACTTTACTGAGCTTATTATTTCATAATCACTCAAAATAAGTCTCTGATATTTCTTTCACTTGAAAATATATTCATTTAGGGAAATTAGAAACAATAAGCTGAAACAACCTGATTAAAGCTTGGGCTGATTTGATGAGTAAGAAGACTGTCAATAGAGTTCAAATTCATTGCTAGACTGAATTTCCCGTGGCCCGCCTAGATCTGAGCTAACGATGCCAGATGCATCCATCTGATTATTATTATTTTTTTTTTATCAGATACGTCCAGAGACATTAAGCTATACGATATTGAATTGAAAATGTTCAACAGTCATAACAAGAATTCTGTGAATTTATTTACAGAAATTGTAATGACATAATGTGGTAAATATTGTTGAAACTGCAACTTCTTATATCACTAACTGACAACCCAAAGCTCTTGCTGAGACAACCAATGCTACAATGTCTGCAATACTGTCAAACTTGAATCATTGATGGATGCAACATAAGACAATCTTCATTTTCTCTTCACATATCACACGCATCTAAAATCTGAATGCACCAGCGTGTTCAGGGTGAATTTATTGTAAGAAAACATAAATTTTATTTTATCTCGATCGCATGAATGATGCAAAATCCGATGTTAAGTAAAAACAGGTATTAAATATTAAGATGATTTAGTTGTACAACTAATACCAAATCCTATGGTATGACCAAAACTTTCCTATCTTGTGCAAAGCATGAGATACATGAAGAAATATAATCATATTGCTAGTTTTCTAAGCTACAGACAAAAACACTATGAGACATTGAGCGAGATGCCTACCTCCTGCTACCAGCCAATCAGAGGCTGCCAAACAAACATCTGTAGGATAAGGTCAGCTAAAGTCACCTAAGTGAACCAACTATAGTTCCCCCACTAACGGGAATACTAGGAATGTCTTAGCTGACAACCTCATTTTGTCTGTGCCTTATGTATTATCAGAGGGGAGGAAGGCAGGCTCTGATTTTGTACAAAATTACTTAGTAAGTATATATGAAACTTAATTTTATTACCAAAATAATACTTTCATATAAGTAACCAAGTAAAAACATAGCTGAATCCCACATTGAAAAGAAGTGGGATACATGGACATTTTTTATTTCAAAACAATAAGTCCTGGTAATGAGTTTCAAATAGAAAAGTTGCTAGCACTAAAACCAATGCTTGTCATTTCCTTATCTGTTAAGAGAGCTGCTGCAGGAGATTACTGCCTTTGGTTGGTGCTCATCTTAACTTGTAGTGGGATGATGGTATGAGGAGCGCCTCTACATAAGTGCAGTACCAAAATAAAACCACTACCCATCCACTGCACTGAGAGTGAGCAGTGGGTACTCCTCAAAACTCTGCACCTTATTACAAGAGATAGTAGGGGAAAATTCCATGCTTCCTCCCTCAATACCATGTTACTAATGATGGTTCCACAGTAGTGCAAAATTTTCAAATACCGTTTTAACTTTCAAGAAACACTTGAGAGGTGAAGATCAATGACACTTCTGGCAGGCAGATTGAAAAGAAGTAAGGGTCATATTGTGCCTGAAAGCTAGTGACGTAAAGGCTATTCAGACATCCTTTGCTTTCACTTAAGGACAATGCATTCTTAGTCAAAGGGCAAGACAGATTCTTGTCAGAACACCATAGGTTATTGATGGCCCTCTGATCTACAAGGATTGATCAGGTAATATCTGGAAGCTCTAACTGGACAGAGGGCTCTCTCGTCTTCCTCAAAGCTGAGGATGTTCGTTAATTACTTGGGGAGGAAGAACGGATCCAGGGCTAGAATGGGTCCTCGTTCTTGGTTAAAAATCGAAGGGTAAATAAGCAAACCTTGTCTCCTTGAGAAAAAACACACTCTTAAATGATGTCTTGGATCTCATTGAAACATTTTAGCAGAGGCCAAGGTCTCCAGGAAGATGATTCTTCTGGGTAACTTTTTTCAGAGAAGAGGATTGAAGGGGATCAAAAGAGGAACCTGTTAGTCACCTCAGCACAACTCCAGCTTCTAAAAGACCCGGCTTCCTTCCTCACTTGGACATGTCAAAGGACAAGATGGGGTCTTAATATTTAGGTATGATGAAGAAAAAAAAAAAAAGTACATAAACTCTCAGTTAAGCATAATTCAATACCCTTCAACAAAAGGAGCTGGATCTCCTTAGATAAAAGAGGTGCTCTGCACTTTGATTCATAGATGTTTCAAAAGAAGAGACCGAGAGTCTTGAGACACCAGTTTTGGAAAATCGCTCACTTAGTCTGGTAGATGGAGCCAGACGATTGACGTCTGCATCTTTCAATAGCCTCTTGTAGCACATCTAGAAAAACCCCTTTTGTTCTGACAAGCTCCAGGGTATTCTGGCACCTGCCCAAGCAAGAGTGGACCACCCTTGGTGGTATCTCTTGAGGAGAGGTTGTCTGAGTAGCTACAGATTGTGGTAGGAGTCTAGGAGAGTCCATCAACAACCGTAGCAGGTTTGGGAACCATTATTTCAAGATTCAAAACAGGAATAGCAAGTCATCGTAACATTGCGATGAGCCTGATAATTGTTCAGCCCTTCCTTGACCATGTCAGAAGGAGGGAAGATACAGAGGTCCAGACTGGACCGATCCAGCAGCATGGCATCTGTTGGCCATCGTATGGGTCTGTGGTTGGAGAACAAAAGAAAGGAAGGAGAAGGTTCCTTGATGTGCAAAGAGGGTCCAAAGTTGGCCAGCACCTCAGGGGGTCCAAGGGAAGAACACGCTTCTGACAGCTTAGTGCATCCACCAGAAACTCACTATTCTAAAAAAATGATATTGTTATGATACAATAAAGTTTTATACATACTTACCTGGCAGATATATACATAGCTATTACTCCGTCGTCCGACAGAAATTCGAATTTCGCGGCACACGCGGCAGGTAGGTCAGGTGATCTACCCCCCCGCCGCTGGGTGGCGGGAATAGGAACCATACCCGTTTTCTAATTCATAATTTTTCTTCCAGCTGTCTCCTGAGGGGAGGCTGGGAGGGCCATTTAATTGTATATATCTGCCAGGTAAGTATGTATAAAACTTTATTGTATCATAACAATATCATTTTTATACATTCAACTTACCTGTCAGATATATACATAGCTGATTCACACCATTGGTGGAGGGTAAAAGACAGCTATTACTGAATAGACAGGTAAACAACATACGTTGTAGGTAATAAATAAATAAAACCTTGGTTCCTATGTGTTTAGACGAAGGGTCGACTTCCTAGCTATTGCTAGTAGTCTGCTTCGTCTCAAGAGCCTCAGCGAGGATGTGACCTATGGCTAAGAGTTCTTGTAGATCTGTCAATGGGGTCTATCCACTTACTTGACAGAATCTAGTGGTCATTTGTCAATGGGGGGGTCTTATCCACTACATGACAATACACCAATGCCTATTGGCATAATTTAAGGAGCACAACACCGATCCCGATCACCTGATCCTAACACGAGGGTTTGTGCTTAATTTGAAAAGAGCTATCCCCAAACTCATTTCAAATAACCCCAGAAAATAATACACTTATGTTAAAATAAAAAATAAAAAATAAAAAATAAAAAAATTTTTAATTCACTAGTTAAGGATCAGTGTCGGCTCCCTATCCCAGCAACGCATCCGTGGACACGTATAACAAAGAGAGAAGGATCTCTCATAGGCCCACTTGATCTCCTTCGTGCAAAGAGAAGTCAACACAGAGTTGCATCTCCCGTTATACAGCTAATATGACTCACGACATAGTTATGGAAAGAACAAGAATTGTTAAAAGCTCGCACTTCAAGCGCTTTTAATTCTTAGCTGTTTGAAGGAAACGTCAAGTTACTCAAGAAGTGCTTTAGAGATTCCACTCTTCCAAAGAAGACCAGGGCTTTCTTTGCAACAGATCTCTTCTAGATGAAGCCCAGAGCCTGGCTTGCGCCTGGCTGGCGCCATCGCCGACCTCGTCTGGCGCCTCGCGCCTGTCTTGGCGCCTCGCCGCCTGTCTGGCGCCTCGCCCCTGGCTGGCGCCTCGCCCGCCAGCGCGACTTGACCTGGCGCCTTGCCCCTGGCTGGCGCCTCGCGCCTGGCTGGAGCCTCGCGCCTGACTGGAGCCTCGCGCTGACTGGCGCCTCGCCCCTGACTGGCGCCTCGCCTGGCTGGAGCCTCGCGCCTGGCTGGAGCCTCGCGCCTGCTGGCGTCTCGCGCCTGCCTGGCGTCTCGCGCCTGGCTGGCGCCTAGCGCCTGGCTGGTGCCTCGCGCCAGCCTGGCGCCTCGCGCCTGCCTGGCGCCTCGCGCCTGCCTGGCGTCTCGCGCCTGGCTGGTGCCTCGCGTCTGGCTGGTGCTTCGCTTGCCTGGCGCCTCGCGCCTGGCTGACTTCTCCCCACTTGCTGGAGATTCGAGCTTGTTAAGAGTCTCGATGAAAACTGGCGATGTCCACCTCGGACACTTTATTTGCCTGATTCATTCGCCTCTAGCGCATCTGCGCCAGATTGGAGGCCTACTCCTTCTCCTCATCAGACAATGACAGTGTTTAATTGGACTGTCTTGCTCTGGCGTCTTTACACCTGTTTGGCATTTGGCGCCTGATTGGCGCTACATTGTCCGAAAGTCTGAACATCCACAATCGTTTATCAGGAGAAAGGAAAAGGGTGGAAGAAATTCTTTCACTTTGAGCTTATGGCCTCTGCAACAAGGGGAGGTAATTTTAGTCGGCTACATCCAGTAGACGATAGGAAATCTAATAGTCCGAGAGACCAGTCTTCCTCCGAGGAGGATCATACTTGATACTTCAGTTGCTAACGAGCACTCTTCCTACATGTTGACGAGTTCTCTCGTTGCAAAATCTTCCCTATCCTTGCACGAAGGCAGGGAAAGAGCCTGGAAGTTTAAAGAGACTCTGAGCTGAAATTGGGAGGATTCCCGATTTCTAGCTCTTTAAATATATCTCTTCGAACCTTCTGGGAAGTAGTTTTGAGCCCTCATCGTATTCCAAAGACTCTGTCAGCAAACGTTTAAATCTTATCTTCTTTTGTAGATAACAACGTAAATACATTGCCTGGACAACGAATCCTTTATCTGAAAGCGTTGATCCAGGAATAAAAGGTTATAGTTCTTTTGCCAAACATACCATGCTGGCAGGAACCCATTGCCGAGTCTTTCTAGAATTTGATTCCAGATTCCAAGCCCAAAATCTCACTCGTCCTTTTGGTCGATTAGTACCAAGAGAGACATTGATGAGGAGCAGTTCCATCTTGTCAGAACACGGAATCTGAGGCTCAAATAGGATCCCATTGTAACTATAAGATCTCCAAGTCTTGTCATATAGAGGTATTGTGTAAGATCCCGAAGATCTTAATGCTCTGCTATCTCCAATTCCCTTTATAGAGACAGAGTATAGTCTTTTACTGCGTTCTTTGATAGCAGATATATACAAAGGTAATTCTTCCCTCTGAAAGGGAAGAAAAAACCGCTATGTGGTTCACAGATGTATCGGAAGAGACAGTTTCCTCATTCCCTCAAGCACGATCTGCAGTAATTATATATCTTATCCATGACTACTGTCATTTACCTTGAAACATCCTCTCATTCATGTCCACTTCTGGTCAGTCTGCACGCAGACAGACTCAGAGTGGAGAGGTTGTTAAGGTCCATTTAAAATAGATGTTGAAAGAATATTCAGACTGTCTTGGAAAAGACTTCCAAAACCTGCTGTGAGAAGAACGTGACCTCTGAGAATCCAACCTCACTAAGTCTAAAATGAGGCATAACATATATCCTCTCTTCCTTTGACGCCCTTTGTCTTACACTCTGTAAAGATTTATCTTTAGGGGGAAAAAGACTAAATTTTATTCCCCTTTCTATAACATAAAGATGGCGTATATTGCTACCTCTCTCTTATATTCTTTCTTCCTGTCCTCGTGCCTGGGCAACGAGAGAATGGAAAAATTCTATCATCGTTATTCTGAAAAACAAATTATTATTATCCTATTATCCTACTAACTGATCCAGGATCGAGGAGAATCATTCAAGATTCCTATCCTAGGACATCAGGCCGTAATGTACGGTTCAGATACTTGAAAGAGCCTCTCACCCAATACTGAGAGCTCCTACGAGTCTTTTCCAGTACCAAAACATTACAAGGTCTTCCTTGTTATATGTTTACATGGGAGTAGGATAATATACCATCCTGTTAATAACAATGAAAGAGGAGCTGCATGGTTCACGGGACTAGCCGAAACGTGCAATAAAAAAAAAAGTGTTGCCAAGGTCTTTCTAAAACCTGCACCCAGATTAACTTATGAGTCCGATATATTTTCTATCCCTTGTCTCATAAGGTTGAGGAAAGCGAGAGACCTCTAAAGATATCAGTTCTCTTCACCATGTAAAGGTCTATAAAGCAGAAGAACCCACTTATCCTGACACGTACTACGTTCGCCTGTGCGATATCTAGAATAATTGTCAGTAGAGGGTTGATCTGGCAAAAAGAGTTTCTCCCAAAACAACTCCTCTTGCCAGGAAAGAAGTCGCTCACGCGACCACTATGTTACCTGACATGAGAAGTCTGTTCTTGTTAGAGACTTCCGCAATTTCAGTTAATCCTGACAAGGGCCACGGCCGCCTGTGCGACAACTTGTGTCACTGTCAGGAAAAAACTGATCTTGTGTCAGTTCTCAAAGAGGAAACTCTTGGAAAGTCTATCTCCAAATACTGAGAAATTGGAGATCCTGATATCTTGCGCCTGGCTGGCGCTTCGCGCCTGGCTTACGCCTCGCGCCTGGCTGGCGCTCGCGCCTGGTTGGCGCCTATCGCCTGGTTAAAGCCTGGCGCTCGCGCCTGGCTGACGCCTCGCGCCTGGTTGGCGCCTATCGCCTGGTTAAAGCCTGGCTGGAGCCTTTATGGCCTATTACTCGCAACCTTGGTCAGGAAATCTCGATATCAAAATAAGAAGAGGTGCTGTAAGAATCCTATAATTCTACAGTACTTCCATAGTTGGATGTTTCTTCTCAATTTTCCTCTAATACGAGTATATCGGAAGGGGAATTATTCTTTCCTCTGTTAATTCTTCCGTATCCCCCCCCCTCTTTTTCCTGAACGAGAAGGACCACTCCAGTGCGAGGGACTGAGTAACTTCCCAGCTCTATGTAGGAAAGCATAATTTGCTCTAAGGTATGTCTATTAACTAATTATTTCTAGTTAGAGCCAGGCGTCTGGCTGGCGCTTATGATTCCTTATGGCATGGTTTGAGGAAAAGGAAGCACTCTACAGGAAGACTGTTCGTCTTCTTCTTGCTAAGAGATCTATGAAGAAGACTTCTCGCAGGTTCTCACAACTCTTTGCAATAAATGTTAGACCTACCTAAACAGTTATTATCGTCGATCGAGGTTCTCACGGACTCGCAAATTCTTGTATTGCTTTTATTTAATAACTCGCTCAAACGAGAAATATTTTGGATGGTGCTCTAGGCTTATTTGGCACCAATGCTGGCGCAATTGCGCCAGGGTGGCGCAACCTGCGCCAGGCCGGCGCAACCCGCGCCAGGGTGGCGCATCTGCGCCAGGCTGGCGCCTCCTACTAATTATCTTTATGTTATGTGCCAGAACATCTGTCTTTATGGTACCCGACATCCTTTCATATGTTAATTCCGTTCTTATTATGAAAAACTTTTATATACGTAGTATAATCCATTCAGGGAAACCATTTCCCACTAAAAGAATGTTTCCCATCCGACTCATACAACTTCTGCGCAATATCCGATTCTAAATACGGTTGTGTCCTTTTTCGAAAGACTTAACCATACCGTAGTCTTGAAGTGAATCTCTATTACATCTCTCTTCTCACTAAGTATGTATTCTAATAAGCCATGCTTTCGTAAGTATGAGTGCATTAAATAATATCATGTTCTGCTGCATTAGAATCCTTTAATCATGTTACCTACGGTAAACAGCATTGAAAGGTCGTAATATCCTTCTTATTGAAAGATTCCTAACAAAAGGCAGACACTATATTATTTATGATAGCTTCAGTATTCCCTCAATCCGAGGCTAAGACCACGATTGTAGGGAAGAGATACGGTTAGTTATCCCATTCCGCAGGAGAGAGAGCTGTAAACGACCTCTCACGACTGAGAACAAGATGGTACTGCGACTGCGTTGGTTGGTCTTCAAAGCGAAAGCCGTCTGGCCTTCCCTTTCCATAGTTGCCAGTTACTCCATTAAATAAAGGAATCTTATAAATTATTATCGAACTTCAGGAAGTTTTTATATAAGCATAATTAAGCTAACGAGACTTCGACAAGTCTAGAAACTAAATAGGTGTCGTCTAAACAATTCTTTTAAACCTATTCCTTCCTAGGAAAGTCCTAGAAGGGTACTGGTAATCCATGGAAACCTCTTCTAACACGAAGAAAAAAGTTCTATCCTACTCTCAATCCACCAATAAAGATATGCTTCTCCGATCACTTCTCGAAGACACGATAGCATCATATAACTCATACTCTAGCTTAATAGAATCCTCTATAATACTGTTACATTAAGGTAAACCGTATTAATTTAGGAAATTTTGTAAGGATTTCACTTGACCATTATAGCGTAAATTTCGGTATGTGTCTATGCCTTGCCATACCGTAGTCCTAAGGCGATTTGTCCTAAGCATGGTAGGAGCTAGAAGCTTAAAAGTCATACATATATGCTTTATCACTCAACGAGATCCATATAATTCATTCGATTGACAAACAATCTAAATCGTTCTCATCATAATAGATTTATATCTAAAAATGCACCGATGGGGAATCTTATGTTGAAATAACAATTTCATACCCCCATTGGATAGCGCTCTCGTCTAGTTGCGAAAAAAAAAAAAAAATGTTCGAACAATGACTTTATCACAAATGTTATCGAATGATCTCTAATATTAGAAGGCGCTAAATCGTCGCCTGATTCCGAAAGGTGGATCGATTAATGTCATTCTAATTTTGAATAATTCTACCAGAAGGCATTATACGAGGATCTTCGCCAATTTCATTCATTTGAAGTTCTTCTATCCATCGAGGAACCGTACGCATAAAAAGGGAGAAACACTGTTTTAGGATGCCTTTCCAATGGCTATCCCTGGCAGTCTGGGACGCTCTACAGAACTTGCCGAGGGGACGCCTGACCGGTGGGGATTCTCTGAAACCTCCTTACGGTTTTCGACATTCCTTCTCCTCTGGGCTTGTGAGCTTGGAAGAGGTCTAGACCTGAGAGCGAGACAGAGCCGATCAGACGCACCCTCCATTGTAATGGGGGAACACTATATTCACTTCTTACGTTCTACGAGTTCGCATTCGAACTATATCCAAAGTCTACAATTTGCAAATATGATATTGTAGATTCTGCGGAGTAAGAAGGTGATGAGGATGCAACAACTACTAGTACTGTTACTACTATAATTGCTCGTTAACACAAGAGCTAATAAAGCTTCTAAAGGATAGTTACTTTTCTGACTTCCCCAACTAGGAAGAAAGATATACATTTCCTCAATCAAACTCTAACACTTATTTGTATTAATGAATAGATATAAGTAATTCCCTTTCATGAAAGTATACGTAATTCACTTTCGTGAAAGTGGACGAGTGGCTACCAAAAACTTCGGTAGTTACAAGTCACTAATCTTCTAAATTTTCGAAGTTAATTTTATCAAAAAAATTCTAAAAGTTAACAAAAGCGTATGCCGAACCAAAGATCCATTACTTCCCTGTAAAAGTTAGCCCAGACGATCGATGGCGATGAAACACGAAAATCCATCAGGAGGAACTGCAAACGTTGTTTACATTCCAGCGACAGAAAAATTATGAATTAGAAAACGGGTATGGTTCCTATTCCCGCCACCCAGCGGCGGGGGGGTAGATCACCTGACCTACCTGCCGCGTGTGCCGCGAAATTCGAATTTCTGTCGGACGACGGAGTAATAGCTATGTATATATCTGACAGGTAAGTTGAATGTATAAAACTGGATTTTGATCAACCCACAGAAGTACTCTTGCTATTTAGGGAGAGAAAATGAGAGAGAAAGTGAGCCTCCTTGCTTACATATAGTTTATGTTAGACCTGTGGTCTGTCTATAAAGGCTACGGTTGAGAAGCACTAAAGCCCTAAGCAAAAAGTTCTCAGCTCTCTGACATGAAGTGAAGATTCCGTTCTTCTGGAGACGACGTCCCTGAAACTACCGTTCCCCAAATGGTCTCCTCAACCTAGATCCAAGGCGTTGAGAAGAAGTCTAAGTCTGGGCTCATAGAATGAAGGAACTTTTCTCTATGCTTGGCCACCTAACACTGTAGGACTAACTTTACTCTGGGGCTATAGGGGAAAAAAATGGCAAATTTTCTAAGACAATTTGTATTGTTCATAGTGCCTAACTGGATCCGGTTAAACAATCGGAGATTGAAAAGCAAGGAATCTGCAAGATCTGGCAATGCATGCATATATCGGATGAAAACTGGTCAAAGACTGCGCACCCACGCTATCACGTTTAGCCTTTTTCTTAACCGCCTGGGTGAGCGACACGGTTGTTTACTCTCAGCCAACCCAGTTGATTTCCCCGTTTTCGCTCTTTTGCTTGTCTGTATGTGTGTGCTTGTGTTATTTTATTATGGCTTCCTCTGCGTCTTCTTGGCCACGCCAACGTATGTGCCTGGGGACTCTAGGTTTCCAATGTTCTTGTTTCCTGGCTTCTTCGGTTATGGTCCCCCATTCCAGTTGTTCTCGTGTTCAAAACCTGGGATCACTTTTCCTTCAGAGGGAATTGAAGAAGGCAGTTATCCAACTTTTCCTTCAGAGGGAATTGAAGAAGGCAGTTATCCAAGTAAAGACTGACGTTCCAGAAAATAAAGTAAAATGCAAGAGGAGCGGGGAGTCCAGAGAATGCTTGCGTCATAGAGAGGCTGAAGCACAGATCCTCAAACTGCAGGACCCTGTCCCATAAATGACAAACCTGAAATATTCCAAGAGTCCAGCAAAGACATGGAAGAATGTTTCCTGCATATCCGAGGTTTCACCCAATTGCCCTGGGGAATGGATGACAGGACTGTCTGGTTTGTCTCCATCTTGAACTTCATCTTTTCTAGACAACTGATTCAACTTCTTTTTGGGCTTAGGTCTTTTAATACCCTGGTCCCATAACATAAAATTTTGGTAAGAAAACCTATGAATAGGATTGATAAGTTAATAACAACACCACAGGAAGAAGATAGAAAGTGCAATTACTTTTTGTTATGAATATAGTCATCTCTCAATTAATGTGAGGGTTATGTTCCTGGAGAGCTCGTGTTAATTAAAAACATGTTATTTAAACATATATTTCCTATATGAAAAAACAGGAATAAGGGGGGTTACCTTCCTGGACTTGGGGAACTCTGTGCTTTTTTGCTAAGTACAACCAAATTGAATAATAGCAATATTCGTTTGGTGTATTTCAACCATCGTATGATAATATACAATAACCGTAGCTTTGCTATAAATGACGTTATGTAGATCAGGACTGATATATTTTTCTTAACTTTATTTGCTATAGATCAAAGATGAGCAAGGAAATATGCTGTCAAATTATACCAAGTTGTAGCTGAAGCTATGAAAACTGGAAGTTTCAAGCATTGTTGAGCCAACTACCCAATAAGGAGTTAAGTTATTAGAAAAAAGCTAATACATCAATGTCCTGCTAAATTGTCTATGCTCTTACAGGGTCTAGGAGCTTTAGAATTAATTGTATATGAGAAAAAATTATGGCCAATGAAGCACATGGGTCCCTGAATAAGCAAAATCTACATACCTAACTTGACTTCAGCGTTATCAGTGAGGAGGACATTCTGGCCTTTGATATCTCTGTGGATGACTTTACTGGAGTGCAGATGGGCCAAGCCTCGTAAAATTTCTCTAGAAATGTAGGCTATCCATTCTTCTTTTAGACTTTGTCCTTTGGTGGCTGGAAAGTAATAAAACAATTGTAAGATAAACATCCACATACATACAAAGCTAAAATTAGTTACACCGTAAAATTATATAAAAATTATGTAACCTGTAATGTAGCAAAATTCTACCTGGTTGCTGTGAAATGTTAAGAATCATTAATAATTCTAGGTCATAAGCAAGAGACCCACAACCAAAATGGTTTACTGAGAGAGAGAGAGAGAGAGAGAGAGAGAGAGAGAGAGAGAGAGAGAGAGACTAGAAACCCCCCAGTAATACTAAAACCATGTTATATCTGTTAATAGTCATGAAAGCGATTGCTTGAACAAGCCTTTTCAATCAACATAAATATTTTGAAGCCAGCTCAACACCAAAACTAAGTTACCTAATACAGATTGCAGTTACACCAATTTAAAAATGAATTATCAGTTTAGAAACCATGAGAAAATCAACCTATTACACAATAAATGACAAAAATTTGAAAGCAAACCACACAAAAAAAAACAACAAAACAGTATACATTAAATCAGTAACCAAATGATAAAAATTAATACTTTCAAGAGTATCATCTACTACTGGTACAATCCTAAGAAATTATCTATTCAACAAACAGTTGAGCACTATAAAATTACATTTATAAATTTTGTTTTTATGATGAAATTGTTTTGTAAATTAATGTTCAAAATAGGCAAATAATTATGATTTTAATGATTACATATTGATTATCATGTTAATGCATAAGTTGTACATTTAGTTTCAAAAAGCAAAATTGATACTTAGTTGTTGTTCTTCTTTCCCACTGTTATCCCTACACTAAGGGGTTGGTTGCCTGATGTGCCTTTCCTTACAACATCAGCATGGTTTATTATTTGGCAAAGGGGTTTTTATGACCTCATGACCTTGCTGTCATCAACCACAGTTACTGTGGTGGACCTCGCCTTTGACTAATAAGTCCACCTGCAAGGCAGCAATTTCCACAATGATTAGCAGTGGGCCTAGCCTTTAAAGTACGACTGCAAGGCAGCAGTTTCCAGTTATTGGCAGTGGCCCTAGGCTTTTACTAAAAAGGTAAGACTGCAAGGCAGCAGCTGTCCTCTTATTCACCTTTTACAACACGCAGGACCTACTGTGGTAACATTCTTATACCCCTACCACAGGGTAGTAAAATTGATACTTAGTTTGCTTGCTTGCATTAATCCATTACTTCTAAGTAACAAGACTAATGCGAGTCCACCGTATAATGATTTTAGCATTACAGTAATATACAACGACCCATCAACCTTCAATTTTTACCTGTCTGCCCTACCTATTTAAAGACTTCAATCTTTATGCTGATAACTCAAGAAGTAAAGCAATTTTTTAGTATATGATACTTAGTCCTTTGTACCATGTTTTCTGTTACAGTCCCATGATCTTGGCCTTTTTTTATATGTAATTTTAGGTTTTATCCTTTTTATGTATTTTTGTATTTGGAATGTTGACAGTAACCAAATAATAGGTGTTATGTATTTGGGAATGGTGATAACTTCAGCTAGTATGGGTGTCAATTTATAAATTTTTTTATTACACTGAAATACTTGTCTTGAAATATTTTCATGTCTACTAATTATGAGAATTTTATTAACCATGGGATACACTATCAACTAAAGGTGAGAGGTTTAATAACTATTTCCAGCCTAACAGTGTGCTTGATGTTGCCTCAAACCCCTTTAATAACAATGTTGAAACGTGACCTATTTGCCTTTGTTCATTTGTTGTTTTGTTTCAAAAACAAACTCATTAATTGATCCAGCCAGTGCTCTGGCTACTTGAACATAGATGGAAAAAACAATGATGCTGTAACCTGGATCCCAAAGTTCTCTTAATTAAGAGATGTAGGACTACTTTTAAATTGCCTTTCATATTTAGCTGTCATGTACCATCATTATGTTTTCATTAACATTTACATTTTGTCACATTGTATGGCAACCAATAGAATTGACTGCTTAAATTAACCTGGAACAGAAACTTGTTTACTATAATAATGTACTGTACCTGTACACAAAACACTGAAAGAACTTTTATGTACAATATATCAGTAGTACCTTATTTATGCATATGAATATTTTGAATTACCTAATTTTGCATATGAATATTTTGAATTACCTAATTTATGCCCATGAATATCTTGAATTACCTTATTCATGCATATGAATAAGATATATGCATAAATACCTTATTTATGCATATATCTTGAATCATCATAAAGAATGGAATAATTCCCCTATGGTAATATTTTGTAACATTACTGTACAAACTGTATTTTTTAAATTAATATTAAATAAGTATTCAATGAATATTTCATTCACTCAAAATAAAAGTCCTAGTCCTCATAAAACTATAATTATGATGCTGACAACAGTCAGAAACTACAATCTTAAAACTTGAAACTAAATGTTTTTTATTCTATACCAATGAAATGGTATATTTTTACACATCTTGTTATTGTATTTTTCTAGCAGTTCTGTACTTACTGTAGTCATTTTTAATAACAGTAGTATACTAAAGTATATGTTAATGAGATATGACTGCTCCTTAGCTGAATTATTTTCTCCTTGTTAATGGAATTTTTTTCTTTGTAAACCTCTAATCTGTATTCCAAATTGTACCCTGATTTAGCAAACAAAACTCATAAAAGAACTGAGTGGTAGATGGTCCTTTTCTATTCTTTCCATGGTCCCTACACTTCTCCATTGCACGCATTTTTGTGATTTTATATGAATCATTAATGAATACAAAAACACATGAATCATAAAGTATTACTGATAGATTTAATTAGCCTTCAATCCCAATGAAATAAGACCAAGATATTGATACAAAACTAAATATTGCATGCCACCTACATTTGACAAGATCTGTGACAGAGCCAGCACCACAGTACTCCATAACGAGCCACAGTTGATCATCTTTCCCAGGAGGGGACTTCTTGATGAAGGCACCATAATAAGTGGCAATGTTCCGATGATGGGAAAACTGCAAAGAAAGAACATGTTGAAATCCACAAAGTAAACATTGTAATAAACCATACAGTACATAACTGCAAACTATTTTTCTTTAAAAAATAACACAGCGCTGTTTTGTACTTCATATGAATGCAGTTCACAAAAAAAACTGCTTATTGTATAGTACAGTAGTTTCATCCTTCAACACATTAACTGCCTTATGAACCATCAGTGGCACATTGTAAGCAAGACAAATGCTACATGTACCACTGATAGTAGAATTTTGAATTTTTGTGATCTTTTTAATTTCCATTTTCACAAGTATGTAAAATGGTTTGAAATACCATAAAATGCATGCAAATCAAAGTTTAATACTTTAATTTTATTAAAGTGTGAAAATAATATGACTAATTTTTTTAATCAATTTGTATTTTTCATAGCTAACAAACCTGAGATCTTAACAATAGGATATCTTCTAGCATTAGCTGGAAACCAGTAAAATCAATCAAAGATTGTAAAAACAAGAATAACTGTGGATCTAGCAACTCATGCACATTCGTGGCGGATGTTTGGTTGTCGACCAAGCTCCCAAGCTGGTTGGTTTGTGCCCATGTTTCTTTTATTTCAGTGTGTTTGTGTGTGTGTTTCTGCATTATGGATTCTATCACATCTCCACAGCCTCATCAACACATGTGGCCGGGCATTCAGGAAGAATAATTGTCTTATTCATGATAATGTGACCATGTAAAAAGTAAGCAAAAAACACAATATTTCAAAAAGGTTTTAAATTTCAACTTTGTATGGCTGAAAATCATGAGTATAACAATATGCCCCATTTTAGACATATCCTAGTAACATTAGAACTCATCTGAATGATTCTTCCAAAGTATGAAGGGCATAAATGTGGCTTGCTTTCACATTGACCACATAATGTCTTTACTCTCTTTGCTTTACGAGCTGCAATTTTGCTTTTTTCAATTTTACTAAGTATCTCATGACATCCTCTGCATCTTTTCCTCACTTGTCCACATTACCCTTCCAACTCAATTAAAACATGAACTGATCTCCCACCACAACGAATTTGTATCTTTTCCTTGGCTCCTTTAAAGTTATGCTTTAGTTTGCGCTACCTAATAATACTGTGTGTAGTCTCATATTACTATAGTATTATAAAATACATACAAAGGGATCAATGTTTTGGTTTGGAAAAATCAGCTGAGAGCAGAGTAAGATTATTTTGCCATATTCAACTCTAGAAACTCTATATGGGACAGGGTTACTTTTTGTTATATTAAGTGTTTTTAAGTTGAAATAAGACTTAAATGCGTCTTCCTGTGAACTAGATTAAGTTATATTTTTTGTTAATAGATGGTGTTGGGACGGGAGCATGCTCTTTTTTGTAAAAAGCTAACAGATTCCATTTGCTATTTTCATATTTCATAATAATACGAGATTTACGTATTTATCTTTTATCAGTGTGAAAATAACCGTAAAATGTGTTCTTTCATGGCCAGTATTTTTTATCAAATACAGTGGTGCCTCGAGATACGAAATTAATCCTTTCAAGACGGTTGCAGCACTTTCTCAATTTTCCGTAGCAATAATCCAGCATCCGATTCTTCCAATCGACAGGAACCGTCTGATTAAAGCTATACCGACTGCTAAGTGTACGAAACGCATCATCTACTTCCACTTTTGTGATGTCGATGTGTTTCTGAAGTATGATGCGTTGAAACTCGTCGAAAGGTCGCATCATACTTCAGAAACACATCGACATCCACAAAAGTGGAAGTAGATGATGCGTTTCGTTACACTTAGAAGGCAAGACGGTTATGGCTTTAATCAGATGGTTCCTGTCGATTGGAAGAATCGGATGTTGGATTATTGCAACGGAAAATTGAGAAAGTGCTGCAACTGTCTTGAAAGGAAGCTTCAAGTCAAGCTGAAGAATCTTATTGCTGAAAGCGACTGGACTAAGCATGCCAACGTGGACTTCATGATTAATTTATAAGACAAACCAGTGGATAGTGCTGCGACAGCGGCTTTGGGATATGGGTTAAGCTTTGGTGTATTTAATGGTAACCTGGACTGTGTCGACATCTCAAAAACCTTTTGTTATTTAGAAAAATTTAATCAAAACCTATGCCCTGATGATATCAATATTTGTAAAGGTATTGTGTATGGTGCTATGTGTAAGCCTTCTCCCCCTAATGTACCCGTGAGATTTCTCCAGGCTTTTAAGAAAATTAAAGACGACGATACGGTGAAAGTGACTAAAGCAGATAAATCTAATGCAGTGGTAATAATGAATAAAAGTGACTATATAAGTAAAATAATGACATTGCTAAATGATACTGATACTTATACTAAAACTGAGGTCTACTGACCCTACACAGACAGTGAACTCCCATTTTAATAAACAAATTAAATACATTTTGAAGGGCTTGGACAATTTAATTAAACAGTTTACACTGCAATGCACCTCCCTACCTTATATGTAAGGTTTAGTAAACACATAAAATCAATAACCCTATCAGACCAATCATTAGTTCAGTGGGCTCAGTTACGTATAATTTACCTAAATGGCTTGTAAAAATTCTTAATCCTTTGGTAGGAAACATTTCTAACACGAATGTTAAAAACAACGTTGATTTTATAAACAAATTGTATAGTTTAAATTTGAATTTTGATTTTAATATGGTTAGTTTTGATGTCTTTATTTACAAAAGTGCCTGTAGATGACTTACTTGAATATTTGGAGGAGGAATTAGAACGTCATGACATTCCCTTAAGTGTGGCAAACCTCATTAGTCTCATAAGGTTATGTATCAAAGATAGTACAAATTTTGTTTTTTAATGGGGGAATTTTTTGCTACAAAAGGTTTGGCCATGGCTATGGGTAATCCCTTATCTCCTGTCCTTAGCAATATTTACATGGAATTTTTTTAGACAAAACTCTTACCAAGAATTTTGCCCCAAAAGTTATTTGGTTTAGATAGTGGATGATATCTCTGTATTTGGCCAGTTCACAAAAATCTCCAGGAATTCCTTAATAATCTCAATAATTTCGTCCCTTCTATAAAATTTACCGTAGAGGAAGAAAGAAATTGTAATTTGAATTTTCTTGATGTAACTGTCCATAGAAATGATAGAAATTTCACCTTTTCAGTCTTTCGAAAATCAACTAACATTGCCTCTTTTGTTCATTACTACTCCAATCACCATCATAATGTTAAATTCTGTTTTTTTCTGGGATGTTTCTAAGGGCTTTACGTCTCTGTAGCCCGCAGTTTATTGACGCTGAAATTAAAACTATTTATGATATTGCAATGAAACTTAAATACCCAAGGACTTTTGTAGATGTGGCATGGAAAAGAGCTAGAAAAACATTTTATTCAACTAATGACAAACTTGAATTTAGTAAGAATAACATTCTAAAATTACCCTATGATGAAAGGTTTTTAGATATTCCTAGAATTTTAAAGCTTTTTAACATAAATGTTGTTTTCAGTAATATTAATGTCAAGAGTTTAATAATCAAAAATTCTCCTAAAGATCTTCCAGGCTGTATATATGAAATTCCTTGCAAAAAGTGTGATAAAGTCTATTACGGACAAACCGGTAAATCTCTTTCACAACGTCTCAAACAGCATCAGTATTCTGTGAGAACTGGGAAAATATCGAATGCATTATTCGTACATATGAGAGATTTAGACCATCCTTTTAACTGGAGTCAAGCAAGAGCCTTAATCCCATGTAATGACACAGTTAAAAGGTATATCATTGAATCTTGTTTCATCAAGTCAAATAATAGAAATGTTCTAAATTTAAGTCTTGGTTTATTTAAACTTGATGCTTTCATAATGAAAAAAGTTGTAGATAAATATAAGCAACAAAATTAATATATTCAGTTTTTACATGTTTTGGACTGTAAAGAAACTTTGTAATTTCGGTTAGGGTCAATCTGTTTAGGTTTGTGACCATGTGATATCCGATAATCCTGGATTATCTCTTTTAATTTTTACCCTTTTGACAATTAACCATCTGATATTCTTGATCTTGTGTTGTACCCGAGACCTTTCTCTCCAATTGTACCTCATTAACTCCTTGACAATGTCTGAGTAAAGACGAAAGCGCTTGGATTTCTGAATATCATTTTTCCTGTGGAATTCGCTAATTTAGAAGTCACTGGCATCTACTGTGATTTTTTAAGCAGATATATATTATATATTAAATATATATTATTATTATATATATCTATATATATATATATATATATATAGATATAGATATAGATATAATAGATATATTATATAATTCCGAGGTAGAGCGAATTAGATACACAGGATATTTGTAGCTTGATATATATGTGTGTGTGTGTGTGTGTGTGTGTGTGTGTGTGTGTGTGTGTGTGTGTAATCCACACATCCTACACCCCATGTGATTTAGCACAAAACAATTATAGGTATTTAGTACCCTGAATGTATATGGCAGCCCTTAAGTGCAAAACTGAGTTAAAATTACTACTCATAAAATGCTTTGAGAAAAATACTGGTACCAGAAAATAGGACAATAAGTAATTTATCTTCATAACTATAAAGCATCCACATACCTTTTTCAGGACATTAATTTCCAGTTTAATTTCTTCTTCTTCATCCTGAAAGGAAAACAAATACACTATATTACTGAATTATTGTGCACATGGAAACAAAGTGCTGATACATTCTCTTTTTCTTTAAACATTTATTTATAATTTGGGAACTTTATAGGCATTCAACTGCTTTAAGTTTGTAAAATAATCATGTGCTGTCTTACATATAATTCACAACTGGAACACTGAAGGAAAACATGAATCTAATTTGTCTGGATATGAGACATAAAATGAGATAATGAATCTTTAGTTGATCCTAAATCTGTACAATAGGGTATGCTACATGCTTCTAGCAGGGGGCGTAAAGAATTCCCTTAATTAAATTACCTGTACATCAATACAGAAAGACTCTGAGGGATAGAGCATGGAGAGGTAAACGTGCTCAGAAAAAGGAGAGCACCATAATGAGCAAAATACATGTGGAGAGAAATATGAATTTATAAGTTAATTACATGCAGAGAAATATGAATTTTTAAGTTATTTACATCCAGAGAAATATGAATTTATAAGTTATTTACTAGTGGTTATTTGGTGCCATGATCAGGAAGGAATGATGATAAAAATTATCCTAAGAAAGGTGATGTAACTATACATAAGGAGGCAAGAAAAAATATCAAAGAGACAAGTGCCAAATTAAAGGGAATACTAGTGCAAACTAGTACTACATGGGCATCTTGGACAAGAATTGGTTTTGACAATGTAAAGAAAGGACATGACTTGAGATAGAATTCATGTCAGAGACAAGAATTACATAAGAAACCGAGACAAACAGTATTTGGTAACAAATCAAGTCCTTTAACGTATATTATAGTAATAGAGGAATCTAAAAGCAGCGCAAGAAGCAAGGCTATTGTGTGCTGCTATATGCAATACAACCAACTTGAAGTTATATTAGTAGTTACAGAAATGCATAAAAAAGGAAGGCTGCATCAGGCAGGAAAGGACTGAAAATCAATACGTATAATCATCATAGCCTACTTGATTTTTTTGTTATATATTTTCCCATAATAGGGTTATTTGATGTAAAATGAGTTGTTCTCTCAAACCTCAGCTGACCAATGGTTCTTTTCACTGGAATTCCCATCAGGTCTGGGTCTTCATTTATTTCCTTTTCCCATGACTTTCTGTTCATTCCTCCTATTTCATCATCCCGCTGCTTCCATACCAATAATTTTTCTGGCCAACCACTCCTCATCCTTTCTCACCAATGGCGAAAACAAAAGGGTTGATTTATGTGTCTGAGTAACTTCAGTGGTAAAGGAGCACCAAAGTTCTCTCTTTTTTAAAACCCCCCATGGAAACAAAAGAGCCTCAAGCTCAAGAGAGCCATCCCTAACTGCCTTGTCTGTGCAGGACACGACCCCAGTCCCGTCTGAGGCAATGTCTCCCGCTACATCCTCGAAATCTTCTCTTCCTATCCTTCCTAACTTTTTTCATCCCAATCATTACATTAGGCACAAGATTTTTCTTACTACACTTCTGTCCACTATACTTACTGCAAACTGTATGTGAATGATAGCAAGATTTGGTCAATCTGGTCTTACAACCTTCGCTGCAATAGCAAAGGCCACAGGAACTAGAGTCAGACATAACCTGATCCTCCATGCTAATAAGCTAATCAAAACTTAAAGGCTACTCAAATGAAAGCAATAATGCTTTACCAAAGTCAAGTAAAGACAACCAAATAGCTAAAAGCTGCTGCAATGGTGCCAATATATGACAAACCACTGCAAACACAATTTGAACTAAGCTGGTTGCTTCCCTGAGTGCTCCGATAGCGGGCGGAGCCTGTCACCTAAGCTAAACATTTTATTTGCTAACATATTTTAAAAAGGCTGCAGCACAAGTTAGTAACCTTAGCTATGTAATTACTTGGTTAATCATTTATATGAAAATGATATTGTAATGATACAATAAAGTTTGTTCATACTTACCTGGCAGATATATATATAGCTGTATTTTTCTGAAGTCCGACAGAAATTAAAAAACTTACCACACGTAGTGGGAGTCAGGTGGTTAGTACCCATTCCCGCCGCTGGGAGGCGGGTATCAGGAACCATTCCCATTTTCTTTTCATAATTTTATTTCCACTGTCTCCTGAGGGGAGGTGGGTGGGTACTTGATTATATATATCTGCCAGGTAAGTATGAACAAACTTTATTGTATCATTACAATATCATTTTGTTCATGAAACTTACCTGTCAGATATATATGTATATAGCTGAATCCCACCTTTGGTGGTGGGAAGACAGAATAGAATTTTAGGAAACATATACATGCAGATAATTGATATCTTGGTTCCTTGCCTGCTAGCATAGCTGGCTTCGTGGTTACTGCCACATAAGTCTTGCTTGTGCTACTAGAGTTGCCAGCGAGGTAGAGACCTATAAGCTGGTGCACGTCAAGATGATCTGTCACGGGGGCGTGACCACGATGTGACTAGACCATTGACCATACCATGAGGGCAACAAAGTAAAAAACCACCTGGCCTAGTCTACCAAAGGTATCCCACTAAACTAGACTAAAGGAGGGAGATCCGCCTCAGGCGGTCGGACCCCAACCAAAAAACACACAAAATTAAAAGCTCACCTAACCACTAAAGGATAGGATGAGTGCTACCTCCTGCCCCCAAAACAGTGTCTGCAGCAACGTATGGTCCAAGCGACGAGCAATGTTCGTATGTTTGCTTTTCACCTTCCCGCAGGTAGTTGTGAAGCGAACACCGAGTTGCTCCGCCAATAGGTGGCACTCAAAATGTCACTGAGTGCCATATTTCTGTGAAAGGCTATCGAGGTCGAAATAGCCCTCACCTCGTTGGCATTCACTTTAAAAAGCTTCATGTCACTATCACTGCATGTGGAATGAGCTTCCTTAATGGTGTCTCTCAAGAAGAAAGAAAGCGCGTTCTTCGACATGGGAAGATCAGGCTTATTGACAGAGCACCACAAGTTGCCAGAAGGTCCTCTACAGTCCTTCGTCTTGTCTAAATAGAATTTGAGAGCCCTGACAGGGCACAGGACTCTCTCTGGCTCACGACCCACGATATCTGCCAAACCCTTGATTTCAAATGTCTTGGGCCAAGGGTTGGAAGGGTTTTCGTTCTTTGCCAAGAACGTAGGGCTTAAAGAACAAACTGCATCGAAGTTCTTAAAACCCAACATGCTTGCTTATAGTCTGGATCTCACTAACTCTCTTCGCCCGTCGCCAGAGCAGTTAGAAAAAAGTGTTTTTCCTTGTAAGGTTTCTAAGCGAAGCTAAGTTGAGTGGTTCAAATTGGCTGGACATCAGAACTTAAGAACAATGTCTAAGTTCCAAGAAGGAACTCTTGGTTGAGATACCTTCGAAGTCTCGAAAGATTCAAGAGATCATGAAGGTCTCTGTTATTGGCTAAATCCAGCCCTCTATGCCTAAAGACTACAGAAAGCACACTCCTGTAGCCCTTTATCGTAGGCACCGCTAAGTGAACTTCATTCCTCAAGTAGAGAAGGAAGTCTGCGATCTGGCTCACAGAGGTAGAGGTGGAGGAAATGCCTTTCTTTCTGCACCAGCTCCTAAAAACAGCCCACTTGGATTGGTATACGGCAATAGAGGTCTCCTTGCCGTTGCGATTGCTTTAGCCACAGGTCTTGAAAAACCCCTCGCTCTGGCCAACTTCTGGATAGTCTGAACGCAGTCAGACATCAGAGCGGGGAGGTTTTTGTGATACCTCTCGACGTGGGGCTGTTTGAGTGATCTATCCTTGGAGGCAGAGTCCTCGGAAAGTCTACTAGGAAAGACATGACCTCTGTGAACCAGTCGGTCGCTGGCCAGAAGGGGGCGATGAGAGGTCATCCCCTCGCTCCCTCTGATGCCGCAAATTTCTCATTACCTCCCCTAGGATCTTGAACGGGGGAAAGGCGTATACGTCTAGTCCCGTCCAGTCCCATAGAAGAGCGTCTACAGCCACTGCTCCTGGGGTCTAGAAAACTGGTGAACAGTACAGCGGAAGTCTCGTTGTCCTGGAAGTTGCGAAGATGTCTACGAGCGGACATCCCCATAACTTCCACAACCTCTGGCATACTTCCTGATGAAGGGTCCACTCCGTCGGCAGCAGTTGACCTTGCCGACTGAGGAGATCTGCACAGACGTTTTCTACCCCTGATACGAATCTCGTCAGGATAGAGACGTCGTGTGCCTTCGCCCACAACAGGATTACTTTGCAAGGAAGAACAGGGATTGAGAGTGGGTTCCTCCCTGTTTCTTGAGGTATGCCAGAGCTGTGGTGTTGTCCGAGTTGATCTGCACCACCTTGCCGGAGACTTCGTCCTGAAAGAACTGGAGCGCAAGATGAACTGCTGCCAGCTCCTTGAGGTTTTTGTGCCAGGACACCTGTTCTCCTCTCCAGGTGCCTGACACTTCCTCCCCCCCCTAGTGTTGCTCCCCACCCCGCGGAAGACGCGTCGGAGAACAACACTAGGTCGGGGCTCTGAAGCTTGAGGGAAAGACCTCTGCGAGCTTCAAAGGGTCGGTCCACCATCTTAGGTGGTTCTTCACCTCTTCCGATAACACCAGAATTGATTCCAAGTCGTTCTGGTGCTTCCAATTGTTTGCCAGGAAGAATTGAAGAGGTCTGAGGTGCAACCTCCCTAGGGAAACAAACTTCTCCAGCAAGGAAATGGTCCCCAGCAGACTCATCAATTCCCTCACTGAGCATGATTCTTTCCCCAAAAAGGCTGACACTTTGCGTAGGCAATCTAGTTGTCGCCCCTGGGACGGAAAAGCCCGAAAAGCCACTGAGTCCATCTGAATCCCCAGATAGACTAAGGACTGAGAAGGGGTCAGATGTGACTTTTCGAGGTTACTAGAAGACCCAGGGACTTCGTTAAAGACAAGGTCGTGTGAAGGTCCTCCAGACACCGGTCTTTCGAGGAGGCTCGTATGAGCCAGTCGTCCAGGTAGAGAGATCCTGACTTTGGAAAGATGAAGCCACCTCGCAATGTTCCTCATCAGTAGGGTGAATACATCGGAGCAGTGCTGAGTCCAAAGCAGAGAGCCCTGAATTGAAACACTTTTCCTTTCACGACAAACCGCAGGTACTTCCTTGACTGGGGGTGGATGGGGACGAGAAAATACGTGTCCTGGAGATCTAGCGAAGCCATCCAATCCCCCGTCTTAAGGCTCCCATCACTGACTGAGGTCTCCATCTTGAACCTCTGCTTGATGACAAAGAGTTTAGGCTGCTGACATCGAGTACCGGTCGCCATTCTCCCGACTGCTTTGGCACTATGGAACAGTCGGTTGTAAAATCCGGGGGAGTTCAGGTCGGAGACCTGTTCTATGTACTGCATGTTTTATGATCATCTGATCTAGCAGATCGTAAAGCACTTGTTGCTTTTCCCCCCGATAAGAAGGTGACATATCCCTGGGTGTCGTAGACAGCAGGGGTGATTTCAGGAACGGGATCTGGTAACCTTTCTTTATGATGTCCAAGGACCATTTGTCCGCACCTCTCTCTTTACCCAGGCTTAAGCAAACAGCTGAAGCCTGGCTCCTACCTGGTGACTGAAGGGACTTCTGTCTCACTTCTTGTTCTTAGCAAGCGCAGGGGCTCTGCCTCTGGAAGTGCCTCTTCCTTGAGGGGCTGGTCTCGAGGAAGAACCACCTCGAAAGGGCTTCGATTTCTTGAGAATCGAAACTCCCGACGACGAAGGGACCGCAGGTCTCCTGAAGATTGTGCGAGGAGATCTTGCGTGGCCTTCTCTTGGAGACTGGTAGCAATGTCTTTAAACCATAGCCTGGGGGAAGAGATGATCCGAAAAAGGAGCAAAGAGCAAATCTGCCTTTTGTGACGGAGAGACGGATTTAGCTGTGAAATTGCAAAACAGGGATCTCTTCTTCAAGAGTCCTGTGCAAAAATGAGCTGTTAGCTCCTCCGAACCATCTCTGACGGCCTTGTCCATACACGACATTACGCTGGACAGCTCCCCCAGGCTAATCGAATCGGAACTCCTAGACTTGGCATCCAGAACTCCCAGACACCAATCTAGAAAGTTAAAGACCTCTAACGTTCGAAAGAGGCCTTTAAGGTGGTGGTCCATTTCCGTAGTTGACCAGGAAACTTTCGAAGAGGACAGGTGAGACCTCCTCGAGGCATCCACAATGCTTGCGAAGTCTCCTTGAGCTGACGAGGGAAGTCTAATGCCTACGTCTTCTCCCGTCTCGTACCATATGCCTGCGTTTCCTACTGAAGTCTTGAAGGTGGAAGAGCAAATGAGGTCTTTCCCTGAGACTTCCTTCTCTCCATCCAGTCATGGACTTTACGAAGAGCCCTCTTTGTTGAAAGGGACTTCTTCATTCTGACAAACCCCGAGACTTTATTGATCTTGGAAGATGAAAGTTGAGAGGGCGGAGAGCGAGGAGCTTCAGGATGAAACGTATCTCCGAACTCCGATTGAAGAAGGCGGGTCAAGACCTGTAATCAGAAGAGACTGGAGCCAACGGTTTCTCATCAACTTCAACAGAAGCGTCGCTAACCTCTGCTTCCGACACAGGTGAAGTAGGAGGAAGCAAGGCTGAACCTGGACTTTCCGGTCTAAGTTTCCAAGAGGAGCATTGCCGTGAAGTAGAAGGCAAAGCTGACTCTTTAACTGTAACTCCGGTTGACTCTCAAAGTCCCAAAGAACTTGCATAGGATCCTCAAAAACAGGTGGGTGACGACGAGCTTCTACATCCGCGTCCACCTGAGCGTCCGCTGGCGCACACCTGGCGTCCACGGTCACGAACCTGGCTTCTACTGGCGCGGGATTGGTGTCCACTTGCGCGCTCCTGGCGTCCGCTGGCGCACGCTTGCATCCACTGGCGCGCGTATGACGTTCACTAAAGCGCGCTTAACGTCTCGCGCGCGTTCGGCTTCCACTGGTGCACTCTGGGTGTCACTGGCGCCTGCTTGGCGTCCGACCGAGCGTCAAGATCATGTTGTACTTGCACCGAAGACGTCACACAAACATCGAGCTCTCGCACTGCAGCAAGCTACGATCGCGGGTAATACCGCTTCAGTCGAAGAGCGCGAACTTCTCTTCGCGTCCTCTAGAGAGCCGCACAAACTCTAGAAGGTGACGAAAGTGGAGAGAGAGACGAGCGAGGAGAAGGAGAGGGAGACCGTCTAGACTCTCTTCACTGGTAGCCTGTCATCCTTTCTCCGAGGACGTGGTTGCGTCCCTCTCTTAGAAAGAGCATCAGCAAGTTGTTGCTGCAAAGAGCGCAGGATTTTCTCAGTAGGAGAAGACTCCCTGTCAGGAGACGGGCTGATCCTGTGAGAAGGCGAGGGGCGAGGGGACGCCTTCTTCCTTCTCCAGGAACTGCCGCAGAACGCGCTCGGGAGCGACTGGGGCGCTCGAAAAAGTCATCATCAGAGGACTCTTTACGTTTCTTCTGTGGCGGGAAGGCTGCGAACACACTCTCAGGTGAAGATCGCCGCTCGAGAGCTAAATACTGGACGTGAAGCGTCACGATCACCAACGCTCTTTTCCAGCGGGCGTGAAACAGACTGAGAGCTCCACCCCTTGTGCGGGGAGGAAGCCTCTGAAGAAGAGAAACACTCTTTGAGGAGACGTGCATGCGCACGCTCCTTGGCAGTCTAGGTAGCGTCAAAAGAAACTGCCGAAGGCACGTCAGATCGGTGGGTGTTTTCCCCGTAACCCCTCCTGCGGCTTTCGACATGCCCTCTCCCTTGAAGAAAACCTGGGAGTCCGGCAGCGGTCTAGGCCTAGAGGCGAATGGGGCCGATCTGACGTACCCTCCACAAACGAAGGAGCACTGTCACTGCACTTTGCACCTTCACTTTTGCCTTCTAAGGCGAGCACTTTAGATTCTAAATTACGAATCGACTCTAAGATTAAAGTAAGGGTATTACCCTCCACAGACACTGTTTCAGGGCCCGAAGGCAACAATACAGGGTTAGGAGTAGTGATTAAAGGAGGGTTAGAAGGAGAAAACAATAACTTCCTGACGTTTACCTGAAACTCTCCTGGAGGAAGACCTCCTTAACCTATCACGTTCAAGCTTCGAACGGATAGGTCTCATACGCTCTCCATCCAGAATCTGAAAGACACGCACATTCCTTGCAGCGACTTTCATACATACAATCATGCTCCCTGCAACTCTTACACAAAGTATGAGGTCTACTGATGCTTTCAGTAGCCTACCTCTACATTCACTCTTGGTGCAAAACCTGGCGCTAGCCGAACTAGAACCAGACATCTTATTTAAAGAGAAATCAAGCCAAAATCAATCAAATCCACAATTAACGTGTGCCTAGCCACCGATCCAAAAGTCAAGATACCAAAAAATCAAAAAGGGGTACTTATAGTAGCCAAGTTTCCTAAATTCAAGACAGAGGTGCTGAAAAATGATATTGTTATGATACAATAAAGTTTGTTTCATACTTACCTGGCAGATATATATAGCTGTATTTTCTGAAGTCCGACAGAATTTTAAAAACTTCCGACACACGCAGTGGTCGGCCAGGTGGTTAGTACCCATTCCCGCCGCTGCGGGAGGCAGGTATCAGGAACCATTCCCATTTTTCTATTCATAATTTTTATTTCCACTGTCCCTGAGGGGAGGTGGGTTGGGTACTTGATTATATTATATCTGCAGGTAAGTATGAACAAACTTTATTGTATCATAACAATATCATTTTGTTCATGAAACTTACCTGTCAGATATATATATAGCTGAATCCCACCTTTGGAGGTGGGAAGGGACAGAATAGAAGGATTTGGGAAACAAATGCATGCAGATGATTTACATCTTGGTTAACCACCTGTTAGCATAGCTGGCTTCGTGGTTACTGCCACGTAAGTCTGCTTGTGATACTAGAGTTGCCAGGGGGGCGAGGTCGAGAGAGCCTATATAGCTGGTGCACTCCAGATGATCTGTCAACAGGGCGAGACCACGACGTGACTAGACCATATTGACCATACCATGAGGGACTAAGAAGTAAAAATAAAATATAAATATATATATAAATATATATATCACCACCTGACCAACCTAGCCCAAAGTTAAGTGTGTTAACTAAGGCTTAAGAGTTAAGAAGTCGCCGTTGTCGGCGACTCAACAACTAAATTAAGAGCTCTTCCTAACCATTTTTCTACAGGATAGGATGAGTGGTACTTCTTGCCCCAAGATTGTGTCTGCAGACACGTTATGGCCCTAGCGAGCAGCAGATCTCATATGCCATCTTCACATCTCGCAGGGAGTGTGAAGTGAACACAGAGTTGCTTCGCTAAAACATGGTACTCAGGATGTTGCTGAGTGCCATGCTCTGTTGAAATGCTTCCGAGGCCGCGCCCTCACCTCGTGAGCATTCAGAATTAAAGATTTCAAATCTTTGTGCAAACACAATAAGAAGGAGCATTTTTGAAAGAACTCCTTAACACTAAAGCCAGGCTGTTCTTCGATTATGGGCAAGTCTGGTCTTTTTCGGAACACTGCAGATTGCCCGATTGACTTCGACTTTCTTGAGTTTTTATGTAGATAAAACTTGAGAGACCCGACAGGGCACAGGACTCTCTCTGCTCCTGCCACTAACTTGTGCCATCCTTATTTGCTTCCAAGCTCCTGGCCCAAGGACAAAACGGGTTACCATTCTTAGGCCACAACGGAAGGGTTATGAGAGCACACCGCCTTGTGTTCTCTAAAGCCAAAACTTGTGACGATGGCTTAAAACTCACTAACCCTCTTTGTCGTATCTAGGGTGGTTAGAAGAAGGCCTTCCTGATCACATGCAAGAAGTTAACAGGTAGGAGAGTTCGAATGCTTTGACATCAAGAACTTCAGACTACGTCTAAGTTCCATATTGAAAAGCTTCGATCTGGACATGCACAGTCAGTCCGTCTGTACTAAAGTCAGGTGACCGACCAGTGACCAGTCAGACGAATCAAGGACAGCAAGGCTGTACCCTGAAGACCATAAGGCACTATTCTTCGACTTGAAGGATGAGTGTTCTGGACTGCCTGGGCGATTCAATCTAAGCAAACCTTGGGGGTGTATCAACGCAACCAACGTCGTCAGCGAATAACCTCCTGACTCGAGCTTCTGGTGCCCCCCGGAGAAGGAGCGAGGAGCAAAAAGGCGATTCAGTCCCGAAGGAAGAATGCCTGACAGTCCAACCTGGTCTCATGTTACACGATCATCGGGGGTTGTATAAACGCAACCGACTTCGTCAACAAGAAACTCAGGGCTACTATATGTCGCCTGATCTCGCACGAGTGTCTGACTCCGAGAAAACAGGCGAGACAAAAAGTAGATGGTGAGCGAGGTTCGAGATTCCACAGAACTCAAAGATCGTGAGAAGGGCTTTGTTGTTTGACAGACGCAAATCTCTGAGCCCAAAGGCCGTCAACAACATATTTGCGTATTCTTTAATAGTTGTGACTGCCAGCTTATCCCATTCTTCAGACGGAAATGGAAGACGGTAATCTTATTCCTGTCAACATCTCGATAGCCTGAACGTAGTCAAGATCAAGAGCGGAGAGGTTATAGGTAAACCTTTTGAGTAGAGTTAGACCGACTCTCTCGGGGAAAAGTCCTTGGAAAGTGAACTAGGAAGTAGTGACCTCTGTGAATCCAGGATCCTGAAGGCCACATGGGGCGATCAGCGTCATTGTCGCTCCCTGTGACGTCATAAATCCTCTTATTACATTTCCTAAGCGAATTGAAAAAAAGGGTGAAAAGAGACTAAATATCCATCCACCCCGTTCAATATCATAGGATGGCGTTTAATGGTACGATCCCGATCGAGAATAAGGGAGCAGAGAAGAAGAAGCCTCTTCGTCCTCAACATATCGAAGAGAAGAATGAAAGGGCGTCCTAAGTCTCCACAACTCTCAACTTACTTCTAAAGAAAGATTCCACTCGGAAGTCAATAGTTGCTGCCGTCGATCGAGACGATTCGTACGGACTTTCGTAATCCGGTAACGAACCTCTAGAGGATCGTTACATTCTACGCCTGTTGTTATAATAGGCTTTCTCGTAAACCGACGGGAACGGGACCGAGAGAAGATACTTCTTAAGATATGAGAGAGCTGTGGAATATCAGAGTTGATCTGGACCACTGGTTCCCAAAAACTCGTTACGAGGACTGGAGGGACTACCGAATCGCTTTCACTTCTTTCAGATTAAGATCCAGGACATCTGAAACCCTATCCAGATGTCCGGCACCTTCTTTCTATCACCTCAGGTGATAAACGCACTGAGAGATGTTCAGAATCATTCCTAGATCTTGAATAATATTTCAGTTTCCCGTAGGAAAAAACTGTGGTCTGAATTGCAGTCTATTCGGGGAAACAAACTTCTTCAGGAAGGAAATGGTCCCCAGCAAGCTCTCCATCCCAGTTCCCTCCCCGAGTATGCTTACTTTCCCTAATAAGGCTGCGCTTTGCCTAAGCAGGAGAGCATATAAAAGTGCAATGTTGCGGTAGACTCGTAGTTCTATACCGCGGTAACGGTACGAGCACCGAAAGGATTAAGAGATAACTCTGTTGAACATAGTAAGGCAAAACGAATGCAACGTTTATTCATTCACGTAAGAAATCCCCTCAATCTTAGGCTAAAGTCCGTGATTGTAGGGCAGAGTTACAGTTAGTCAGTCAATCCCGCAGGAGAGACGTAACCGCCAGCACAGAGATACGGTTAGTCCCGCAGGAGAGGAGACGTAACCTACGGCGCATGACAGCGCCCGATCTGTTACTGGCTCGGTTGGACTGGAAGACAGACAGCGTGACAGCAGCAGCCAGCAGCTTACGAACGTCGTCTCTTAACTTTATGTCTGGGTTGCCAGCTACCTATTCTACGAAGAAATAGGTCCGTTATTTTTGAGCCGAAAGGACTCTCAAGCTGGTATATTTAAGCGAAAACAGAAAACGCTAAATATATAGATGCGTTTGTGTCGTCAGAACATTACCAATACAATCGGAAAACTCCTGGAAGGCTGCAAGGGAAGTAACGATTAAAATGTCCTTAAAAATAGACTAATAGACCTCTCGGTTGCCATCAGAAGAGGTAACTACAGCAAGCTATATGACTTGAACAATCAGAGTAAAATAACGCAAGGCAAAATATGAAATTATATCACAATAAAGTTTGTTCATACTTACCTGGCAGACATATATATCCTGAATCGGAAATACAGCTACATACATATCTGACAGGCAAGTTTCATGAACAAAACTTAAGAGAATCGAAGCAGTCAGCTCAAGCTTCTTATGTTACTGGACATAAAGCGTTCATTGACGTAGTCTACAAGTCTATTTCTTGTACGAGTCTGCGAATGACGAATGAGAGCTCTTCCGAATCTTGTCAATAAGAGCTTATTCGCTTACGCAATATCAAGTTAATGAGATGTTTGTCAATGAGAACTAACCCATTTACGGGACAAAGAGATATTTTGTCAATGAGGGGATACCACTTACTTGACAAAACGAAAGTATATTGTCAATGGGGGAAAGTCACTGATTGACAAAACGTAATCCAGGGAGTCAAGCATTAATTTTTTCGATTCCCGTCTCAAACGAGGAAGGGGCAAGAATCCTGTTAGAGACTGGGCTTACGGCAGGTAGAACGACGATGTTCAATTCGCAGCGTATTCCCGACTAGAAACTAACAAAATCTATCATCTGAAAAACCCTTTCAGATGGGCTAAAAAGCTTGCAACAAAATTATCCTGGGAAGAGGAAGAAAACTCTCCAACCAGCTTCCTCTCCCGTATCACACAACTAATGCCTGCTAAAGCTTAAATTTATTGGCAGTATGGCAAGGAAGTCCTGTCTTGCGCTTTCCTGAAGAGCATCCTTTTGATGAGTGCCTTGCAAGAATCCCACTGAACGTTGCCGAGAGTCCCTGACGTGCAGGACATCGAGCCTTACATAACCCGTAACTGCCTTATCGCAAAGTCTTGACTGCGGTAGTGGCAACTTAATTTATTGGCCGAATGGCAAAGGTTGCGGTAGAGCAAACGAGATCTTCCCTTGAGCTTTCCTTAACTCCATCCACCTATGCGAAAAGCAATATTAATTGACAGAGACCTCTTGAATTCACGAAACCCGATGTCTTGCTGGGTTTCGAAGAAGAAGTTGTCTGTTCACTTTAAACTTCCTCCGAAGCACTGCCTACTTCACGTTCTTTGCAGGTGAGGTAGAAGGTATCACCGGAGGTAGAGGTAAACATTCTTTAGGCCCATATCTGAAACAGAGCTTGAAGAGTTCAACAGAAACGTTCAGCCAGGCGACACACCTGGCGTGCGCTGGTGCACGCTCGGCGTCCACTGGCGCGCGCTCGCGTCCACTGGAACGCGCTCGGCGTCCACTGGAACGCACTCGGCGTCCACTGGAGCGCGCTCGGAGTCCTCCACTGGAGCGCGCACTTGGCGTGCACCCGCGCGCGCCTGGAGTCCATTCCGAGCGTCCCGGGCGTCCGCTCTCAAAAGCTTCCTGCTACTATGACTTCTTTTACGTATTTCTCGGTGGAAAGACGGACACGAGTTCAGGCGACGTTCGCCTTCTTACTTCTCACTGAAACGCATAACGAGAGAGAGAGAGAGGACGTGAAGCGTCCTCTTCTATAAAAGCTTCTATTTGGAGGGCGCGAGTCCTTCCGAAAGCTCCACCCCTGCATGGGGAGGACGCTTCGGAGGACGAGAAGCAATCTTTCAGGATTCGTGCACGCGCACGCACTTTGGCAGTCTGGGGATTTTCATCAGACTGCCGAAGGCACGCCAGATCGGTGGGGGTTCCTTGTAACCCTCCTTAGGCTTTCGACAGGCTCCCTCCCCGGGTCCTGGAGTCAAGCAGAGGTCCCGGCCTAGAGGCGAAACGAGGCCGATCTGACGCACCCTCCACTACACAAGGGGTATCACTGCACTTCTGCACTTCACTTTTACTCTCTAAAGCAAGCACTTTCGATTCTAAGATACGAATCGAAAGAGTATCAGAGAAAGGGTGGGTAATCCTCTACAGACACTGCTTAGGGCCCGAAGGCAACACTGCAGGTTAGGAGTAACAATTACAGAAGTAGCACTTCACAGCAATAAGGAAGAGAGCGGCACCTCTGTAGACATATTCATAGCCCGTAGGCCATACTACAGGGTTAGGCAAAATAAAGTCTACAGGAAGGTTAGCAGGTTCACTACCCTGACTTTTGTTACTGATTAATTGCGTACATACGAATCATACGTCTTCCTTACGGAATTAGACGTGTTTACTGATTAATTGCGTACATACGAATCATACGTCTTCCTTACGGAATAGACAAAGTCTCACACTCCTTACATGACAAATCTCAACAAAGAAGCAAGACCCATACCCCTCGTACATACAAGTGCGGATCTACCGAAGCTTTCGGTAGCCACACCCTATCTTTGCAGACAACCCCGTCTGAACTAGCCTAACTAGATTCAGATATTTTATGCAAAAATGAATCAAATTCAAATCATTTAAGATAGCGTATGCCTAGCCACAAAATCCCACAAATCCAAGTAAATAAATCAAAAGACAATTAGGATACTTAGCGGCAATGAAGTTTCCAAAATCCTAAAGACAAGACGGAGGTACTGAAAACAGGTGTTTTCAGCACCAGCGACAGAAAAAATTATGGAATAGAAAATGGGAATGGTTCCTCATACCTGCCTCCCAGCGGCGGGAATGGGTACTAACCACCTGGCCGACCAATGCGTGTTTGTCGAAGTTTTTAAAATTTCGTAGGACTTCAGAAAATACAGCTATATATATATTCTGACAGGTAAGTTTCATGAACAAACTGTTGTTTACAACACCGGCGACAGAAAAATTATGAATAGAAAATGGGAATGGTTCTGATACCCGCCTCCCAGCGGCGGGGAATTAAAATGGGTACTAAACCACCTGACTCCCACTACGTGTGTCGTAAGTTTTTTAATTTCTGTCGGACTTTGGAAAATACAGCTATATATATATCTGACAGGTAAGTTTCATGAACAAACTACTGTGTAAGGTGGCAAATCAACACATGAGCTTGATAAACAAGCACAGAACAAGTAGTCAACCTAGCAAAATTAGTGTTGATGGTCTGCAGAGAAATCCTCATAATCTCATTCAGGATGATACAATGTACTTCTCCTACAGCTACTAGAAATGTTATTGTTATGATACAATAAAGTTTGTTCATACTTACCTGGCAGATATATATATAGCTGTATCTCCGAAGTCCGACAGAATTTCAAAACTCCCGGCACACGCAGTGGGCGGCCAGGTGGTTAGTACCCATTACCCGCCGCTGGGAGGCGGATATCAGGAATCATTCCCATTTTCTATTCAGATTTTTTCATACCACTGTCCCTGAGGGGAGGTGGGTGGGTACTTTAATTATATATATCTGCCAGGTAAGTATGAACAAACTTTATGTATCATAACAATAACATTTTGTTCATGAAACTTACCTGTCAGATATATATAGCTTGAATCCCACCATTGGAGGTGGGAAGGGACAGAATAGAAGGATTAGGAAACACCTCAAGTGCAGATGATTGACATCTTTGATTCCTTACCTGTTAGCATAGCTGACTTCTTGATTACTGTCACCGAAGTCTGCTTTTGCTTTACTAGAGTTGCCAACAAGGTAGTGACCTGTGTAGTTGGTGAGCTCTAGATGATCTGTCAACGGGAGCGTGACCACAATGTGACTAGACCATATTGACCATACTGTGAGGGCAACGAAGCTAAAACCACCACCTGACCTAACCTATCGAAGTTAGTCCCATAACTTCTAGGCTAACGAAAGGGAAAGCGCCTCAAGCGACCAACCCTTCAAAGTTAAAAAGCACACCTATTCTTTTCTATAGGATAGGATTCATGCTGCTTCCTGCCTCCAATAATATTTCTACGGATATGTATGGTCCTAGCGACTCGCAGATATCTATGTCGTCTTCACATCCCGTCGGGAGTGTGAAGCGAACACAGAGTTGCTTCGCTCAAACGTGGCACTCAGGATATTACTGAGTGTCATGCTCTGTGAAATGCTTCCGAGGCCGCGCCCCTCACTCGTGAGCATTTCACTAAAAGGTTTCAAATCTTTGTTCAAACATGACGAATGAGCCTCTTAGAAAGACTCCTTAAAAATAACGCCAGGGCGTTCTTCGACATGGGCAAGACTGGTCTTTTTACGGAACACCGCAGATTGTCCGAATGACCTCGACTTTCTTTAGTTTTATCAAGATAAACTTGAGAGTCCCGACAGGGCACAGGACTCTCTGGGCTCTTGCCCAATAATTTGTGCCATCCCCTTGATCTCCAGGTCTCTGGGCCAAGGTTAGACGGGTTTTCGTTCTTAGCAAGAACGGAAGGCTTAGAGGACACCGAATTATGTCTCTAAAGCCAAAACCTCTGATGATGGCTAAAACCTCACTAACCATCTTTGCCGTAGCTAGAGTGGTTAGAAATTAGCCTTCTGGTTACGTGTATTAAGTTACAGAAAGGAGAGGTTCGAAATGCTTTGACATCAGGAACTTCAGACTACATCTAAGTTCCATGCCGGAAGCTTCGATCTAAAAAATTTCAAGATTTCACAGACCTCAAAGATCGTTGAAGGGCGTTGTGTTTGACAGATCCGAATCTCTGAGCCTAGAGGCCGTCAACATATTTCCGTATTCTACAATAGTTGGGACTGCTAGTCATCCATAATTCAGACGGAATGGGAAGGCGGGTAAAGTAATTCACAGAGGTCAGAGGTGGAGAAACAGTCATTCTTCCTGCCCATGTCCAGAAACGGCCCACTCCGATTGGTACACTGCAAAATATGCAGCACTGCTTTGCTTTGGCAATGAGACTTGCAATTAATCTTGAAGATCCTCTCTCTTCTTGACAGTCTGAACGCATTCAGACTCAGAGCGGAGAGATTTTAGGTACCTCTCGAAGTGAGGCTGTTAGAGTAGACCGATTCTCTCGGGAAGGGTCCTTGGAAAGTGCTCTCTGAAGGACGTGACCTCTGTGAATCCAGCCTCTCGAAAGGCCAACATGGGGCGATCAGCGTCTTTCTCACTCCCTCTGACGCCAGCGATTATCTTATTACATTTCCTAAGCTTTTGAATAGGGGAAAAGGGCTAACCAACTATCCCCATTCCATACTATAGGATGGCGTCTATTGCTACCGCTCTCGGATCGAGAATAAGGGCGCAACGTAGAGGAAGCTTCTTCGTCTTCAATATTGCAAAATCTACGAAAGGACGTCCCCAAAGTCTCCACAACTCTCGACAATCTTCTAAGCGAGGATTACTCAAACGTCAGTAGTTGCTCGCCGTCGATCGAGAAGATCCGCACGGACGTGCAATCGTGTAACGAACCTCTTAAGGATCGTTACGTTCCGTTGCCTATGCCGATAACCTCTCTCTTTTCTTGGGATATGAGAGAGCTGCGGAATTATCTGAGATGATTTGGACCACTCGACCAAAACCTCACTCTTCGAGGAACTGGAGAGCCAACCAAATTGCTTCCAATTCTTTTAGATTATGTGCCAGGACCTCTGTCCGGATGCTGGCTCCCTCTCAGTATCACCTGAGGTGATCCTTACCCCATTGAGAGACGTTTAGAATTATCTCTAGATCTTTGATGTTATTTCAGTTCTCTGTAGGAAAAACTGTAGAGGTCTGAATTGCAGTCTATTCAGGAAACAAGCTTCTCCAGCGAGGAAATGGTCCCCAGCAGACTCATCCATTCCCTCACTAAGCATGCTTCCATTCCCTAATAAGGCTGCGCTTTGCATAAGGCAGGAGAGCATTATTATAGTGCTATGCTGCAGTAGACTCGTACAGAATTCTGTTACAGTGCGGTAAGCAGCGCCCCCGAACATGTCTAAGAGAGGGTATCTCTGTTGAAAATTTCTTAGCAAAAAGGAAGTCGTTTATTCATGATTACCAGAAATCCCCTCAACCCGAGGCGAAAGTCATGATTGTAGGGCAGAGATACGGTTCGTAAATCAATCCCGCGGGAGAGAGAGAGGACCGACGTAACCGACTGAGCATTACAACGAGCTACCTACACTGAGTTGGTGACTGTGTGAGACACTGTGACAGTTACAGGCAGCAGCTTATGTTCACCTTCTCGCATCTTATGCCGAGTTGCCAGCTATTCTATTCATCTAAGGAATAGATTTTCCATATTGAGCAGAAACTCTCAAGTTGGCATATTAAGCGAAACAGAATTCGCTAAATACAGAAGCTGATTTGTGTTGTCGTAACATTACGCTTAATTAACCAAATGTTAAATCGGAAACTCCTGGAAAGTTGCCGGGAGTTACCGATTAAATATACTGCGTCATCCACAATGACAGCAACCTCTCGTTTCGCACTATTCTGCCTGAGTTACCAGCTACTCTCTTCTACGAAGAGGAATAGGTTCGTTACTATATCGATCATAAGGAAATTCTCAAGCAGGCATATTTAAGCGAAACATAATTCGCTACATGCAGAAGCTGAGTTGGTGTTGTTGTAACAATACCTTCAAGCATTGTCCTTACACCGGAAACTCCTGGAAGTTTGCAGGAAGGACCGATTAAATACACTTAAAATAAACAGTCCTTTCGGTTGCCATCTTGTAGAGGTAACTACGATATGCGGTTATATGACTTGAACTTTACCCATTAGTAATATGACGCGAAGATAAAATACATAAGTATTGCAGTCACTGAACATCTAATTCTCTACTACATTCTTTTCCTCGACGAGGAAGAGAGAGAATGGAAATCGACTGTCTTCATTCTCTTTGCCAAGAGAAGGAATAATATTATTCAAATGGAAATCCTCAAGTGAGAACCGAAGATCGAAAAGGAAAGTTCAAGCTTCTATGATTATTTGACATAAGACTTCATGGACGTAGTCTATAAGTCTTTTTATTTTTCCTGGATGAGCCTCTGACTAATGAATGAGAGCTCTTTCGAAATTTTTTTACTTATCCGCTTATGCGATAAAATGTTATTAAGAACTTTGTCAAATAAGAACTAACCCAATTGCATGACGGAAAGTAATCCAGGAATTCGAGCATATAGCCTTCCCGATTCCCGCAGAAATCGAGGAAGCACCGGATCCTGATTAGAGACTGGGCTTACAACAGGAAGGACCTTAATGTTCCCCTTCGGCAGCGCAATCCCGAAAGCAGACGAGGGCGTTTTATGACACCGAAATCTGCTTACAGTTTTCCTGAATTTCATCAAGTGATGGATTCTATTGAACGCTCCCTTCGTAGAAAGCGAAGTAGACATCTTGACGAGACCAAACTCCTTCCTCTTCTTCGACGACGCCCCTCTTGAAGAGCGTTCTTGCAGGAATCCTGCGAACGTCTTGATGCGTAGGACGCCTATCGTTCTGAAGAACGTCCTGGCAAGTGCTCTACCGAGCGTCATGACGTGTAGGATGCCGCCGAGCGTCTTCAAAAGAAAAGGTCCTCGCTAGCGTCCTGGCGCCTGGCGAGCGTCCTCGCGAGCGTCCAGATGTGTAAGACATCGAGCGTCTTCCAAAAAGCTTATCAATGTTTATGACGTCGAGCGTCTTCTGAAAGGCAGGCACCCGAAAAGCGTCCTGGAGAGAAGCCCGCACGCTGCTCCTGAAGTGTGAGCACTATAGGAAGACGTAAGGCTATCGTCTCCAAGACGGCCTTAAGACTTTCGTTACCTTCTAACAAAGACGGTGGGACCGCCTGTGCAAACATCTTGCGTCTTAGTAATGCAAATGAAAACCATAAGCCAGGAAACGCCGCTCAAAAAAGGAAACGCCAAGCGGTTCTTCCGGAAAGGGCATTCGTCTGCGAGGTGCTTGCCGAACGTCCTGATTGCATTCTTTGAGCGTCTTGAAGAGCGTCCGGAATAGAAGAGCGACGAACATCAAGGGAAGCGTCATAGTGAATGACGTGCGTCAACACGAGTAAAACTTGAGAGGCTTCCTGCTGAGGGGAGAGCCGCTCATGAAACCCACGCGAGCGTTCCTAAGCAATAAGTACGGTGATCGTCATCAGGACGAGTCTAAGGACGTTCGCCACTCTTGACAAAAACGACGCCGGCTGTGCGACATCTTGCGTCTTTGTCACGCTCATCGACACTGCAGAAGGGCATTTAAAAGGACAGCCTGTGTGTTCTTGGGTATGAGGAATTCTTTGCCTTCTCCTGTCGAAAACTAGGATAGTCTGTCCAGTCCAGTCACTCTGTCCGCTGACAGAGCGTCCCTTAGGGACGAGTAAGATGCGTCTTGGCGAGCTGTTTGACTATGCAAATCAGCTTGCCGGACGTCAAGCTTATGAGCTTGAACAATATCCCATTTTCGTAGTAAAGCGAACGTCACATAACTTATACATAGCGCCATGAGGGGAAGGGGAGGGAGGGAGGGGAGCGTCTTGGAAAGCAAGAAAAACAATCCTTGCTACAAGAGTAAAGACGTTCCTTCCTCTCGATAGAGCGTTGAATGTCTCGAAAGGCATCCTCGTGAGGTCCTGCCTTAAGGACATTTTTAATCTCTTGACCCAAGAACGACAGCCGGCCCCTGTGCGACATTCTTTTGGGCGTTTCTTTTCACGCTTATCGATAATAAGGGCAAGCCGAAGGGACGCCAGATCAGTACTCTGACGCTCCCTCCTGACGAGAGAGAGGACGTGAAGCATCCTCTTCTCTGAAGCTTCTTTTTTAGAGGGCGCGAGTCCTTTCGAGAGCTCCAACCTTGACGGAGGACGAGAAGCAATCTTTCATGATTCGTGCACGTGCACGATCTTTGGCAGCCTTATCCTGCCGAAGGGACGCCAGATCGGTGGGGGCGGGGGGTTCCCGTAACCCTCCTTCGGTTTTCAACTTGCCCCCTCCCTGGTTCCATGGGAGTTTCGACAGAGGTTTAGACCTAGAGGCGTTATAGGACCGATCTGACGCCCCTCCACAAACACTAGGGCAAAATCAACATCACTACACTCACAACACTGATTGGAGAGCGAGCACTTTTTCAAGCTTACTTGATGTAATCCACCATAATAGAAAGGGCATTACTTCTCACAGAACTTCCTCTAGGCCCGTAAGCCATACCACAGGGTTAGGCAAAATAAAGTCTACTGGAGGTTAGTAGGTTCATTATCCTAACTTCTGTTACTGTGGAGGAAGACCTCCTGATTCTATCACGCTCTAATTTGCGTACATACGAATCATACGCTTCTTTCGGAATCAGTCAACATTACACTAATTACATTGATCTTTCAACAAAGAAAAAACATGTAAACGTCACGTATACTAAGCGAGTGTCTACCGAAGGTTTCGGTAGCCTCCCCTTACCCGTTGCAGACAACAAAGTCTGAAACTAGGCTAACTAGATTCAGACATCATATGCAATGAAAAAATTTTAATTAATTTATGATAGCGTATGCCTAGCCACAAATCCAAGTCAATCATTCAAAAAAATAAGTAGGATACTTAAGCGGCTAATGAAGTTTCAAAATCCTAGGCGGAGGTAATGGAAACAGGTGTTTTCACTACCGCGACAGAGAAAAAATCTGAATAGAAAATGGGAATGATTCCTCGCCTCCCAGCGGCGGGAATGGGTACTAACCACCTGGCCGCCCACTGCGTGTGCCGGGAGTTTTGAAATTCTGTCGGACTTCGGAGAATACAGCTATATATATATCTGACAGGTAAGTTTCATGAACAAAAAGTAATTTTTGGAATCTTATTTTTAGAATCTTACATGTCCTTCAAGGGGCAATAGAAGCCAAGAGAATGACTAAGATCTAGCAAACTGGAGGTCAAGGCTCATGTCACAAAAGATTCACTGCCTCTCTCCTTACTAGCTGGTTCCAGATACCTGAGAAATCTTCAAAATCCTGTGGATGAGGAAGGTGGACATCAACAATGATGGTACCAGCAGACGGAGGCCCATAAAGATACAAGTCAATGGGCTACGACTCCAGGAAAGGAAGGTCCTCAAGTTGTGGCTCGACTCCATGAAAGGAAGGTCCTTAAGTTGTGGCTCTACCACCAGACTAAGAGGAGCACAGAACATATGCCTAATACAGTAAGTGATCACTCCCTCCGTCACCAAAAACATGTTTGAGTTGAGTTATGTAGGCAGCCTGTGGAGTTCGTGCTCAGACGCACAGGTAACAGTGGAGGTAGAGGAAGAAGGGTTAGCAGCACAAAAGTTGTAATAAAAAAGACAACCTAGGTAGCAGAAATGGATGGAAACCCTTCCCAAGTGTGACAGGGCATTCAGTTGTAACAGCAATCCTGACCACCATGCATGAAGACGATGGAGATGAGGCCACATGAGAAGCTATAAAGACCCATAAATCATTTAGGAAGTTCTCTTTCCCAATACCTCATATTCACTTCCTATTCCTACTTAATGAATGAGCTGAGACTGAGATTGCCTTAAATAGAAATATACAACTAAGGGTCTATTAGGAGAAACTTATTTTGTGTTCTTAAAGCAGTACCTAGCAAATCCAAAAGGAAGACTAAATGAGAGAAAGGAGCATAAACAAGCTTAAAAAGAAAATCCTCTGGTGGAAGTCAAAGGTGATTTACATCAATAATTTCTAAATTGTATTTGTATAACTCACTCGTGAATCCTTACATCCACAATTCATAAATAGCAATACAAATGACAAATCACAAGTACGTGACATGATGCTAAATAATGCAGAGATGTGATGAAAATCCAAAGAAGCATGGAGAAATAAAAAAAAAATTTCGATGACATACCTCCGTAACATCCATAACTTTGATGGCAGCCAGCTGACCGGTCTTGGTGTGCCGACCCTGCAAAATTGATAGAATTAGAACATAGTTCAAATAAATTAAATGAGTAACAAAAATTATAATCCTACACAGAAATGTAAAAAGTATACAATGCTATCTTGGCCATTAGTACAATCAGTCACTTTATCACCATCAGCTACTGCAGTGCATTAATGGACAGGTCAGTCCTGTATACACAAGTGACAAGGTACGTTGCATTGTCAGGCAATCTTTACTTAATATACTACTACTCATCCAACATAAAATGTACCACTGAATAATACCCAGCGATGCTATAAAAAAAACAGCACCTAACCCTCCAAATCAATATAAAGTGCTAAAATGTGTGCTTCAAATTTAAATGGAACCTGTAATACACTATTTGCTTATGCTTGATAATATGGATATGTTTGAGAGCTCTACAATGACCTGCAAATTAGGACCAGGGGCAGACTGGCCATTAGGGCATTTGGGCAATGCCCGGTGGGCCGATTCTTTTGTGACCAAGTGGGCCAGGTACAAGGCCACCTCCGTTTGGAAAAAAAAAGCTTATCTGGTTGGGTCAGGGAATTAATGTGGTCATTTACCTTATGAGGTCATTAAGGTGGGACAGGAATGTGAGGTCAAGTTAGGTCACTGGATTAACAGCAGGTACCTCTCTTGACCCATCAGACTCAAGCTTCAGCCCTGCTGGCAACACACTTTGCCACAGTCCCACACTGATGGGTCAGCTGCACTGATCAACTCATTTTACTCCTGACCAACATGCAGTTGGCATCCGTTGATACTTACAACAGAATTATCACGCATTTATTTTTCCCGTGCTATCAAGTAGTTATTGGTGTTATTTGTCTTTAGCAATAAAATATAGTATGTTATGAATTATGCTCGTTACTTTATTTAGTATTCATGAATCATGTTCGTCACTCTTTTGTGATAGTACTAGTTATCTTCTTTATCAAAGAAATACAGTAATAGTGCATTGTGAAGCATGTTTGTTGACTTATTTAATGGATATGGTCTTATTTATTTAATGGATATGGTCCATTAATGAGTACTATCTACTCATTGTGAGTAGATAGTACTTGATTCGTTGTTAACAACAAAATATAATACGTTGTAAAGTACGGCAGGTTAATGAATTTAGTTATCATGATAATTATTTTTAAAAATTTGATTTCTTGTCGAAAAAAGAAATGTACTGCATTAGTGCTCAAGCTAATTACTGTTTTATAATAAGTCTCTGATTTTTTAGTTGAGCAGAGAAACATATGTTGTGAATTATATCCATTAATTCCATGCTCATGATAATACTGCTTTGTGATACTGTCTGATTTCTAAGTTTCTTGTTGAGCAAGGAGATGTACTGTAGTACGTATAGTCAATTATGGTCATTAACTTAGTTCTTATGCTAATAATTCTAGTGAAAATAGTTACACCATTGCAAATTTGCATTATTGTGGAATAGTAATTATAAAATTCCTCATTACATAAATGCATAGATGGATGTATGTATGTATGTATGTATGTATGTATGTATGTATGTATGTATGTATGTATGTATGTATATATATATATATATATATATATATATATATATATATATATATATATATATATATATATATATATATAGATATATATATGTATTCAAGAAACTGATGATGATAGGAGCATAAAATTAAATGCGCTATAAAAGAACTCCCTTTAAAATGAGTCTTTAAATCAACAATACTATACATATTCATAAAAAACTATGTCATATAAATTGAAAGGAATTAAACTGATTAAAGTAAAAAATTTGTGTTTTACTGTTCATATGATAATGACTGAACACTAATCGCAATTAAATAATTTACAGTTCTAAACCAAAATACACCTCTCAGAATTTAGACACGCAACTAATGTTACATTCTACTTGTGGAAAGACATTAGTTTCTCTAAGAAGGATTAGAGAATCCCTTTCCAATGGCAAATTTGTGATAAACACCAAATTCACAAAAATATTTCAAATAAGAGATGTGTAAAGCCTTAGGACAATCTAGAAACAAAATACTAAATTTTGTATTATGGTAAAGGATGAATGTTTTATTCAAATAAGTTCCTCACAGATTTCTAAACTTCTTGTTTAATCTAAAGAAATATCCTATTATAATCTCATTTTAAAACAATAATGGTATTATACATTATTATTTTTTATTTTTGGTCAATCAGTCGTCCAATTCGACAGGGTGGTATCTATAGAGTGGGGTTCCGGGTTGTATCCTGCCTCCTTAGGATTCCATCACTTTTCTTACTATGTGCGCTGTTTTTAGGAGCACACTCTTCTGCAAGAGTCCTGGAGCTACTTCAGCCTCTAGTTTTTCCAGATTCCTTTTCAGTGATCTTGGGATTGTGCCTAGTGTTCCTATGATTATGGGTACAATTTCCACTGGAATATCCCATATCCTTCTAATTTTGATTTTAGGTCTTGATACTTATCCATTTTTTCTCTTTCTTTCTCTTGAACTCTGATATCCCATGGTACTGCGACATCAATGAGAGATACTTCTTGATTTTGTCAATTAACGTCTCAACGTCATGTCTGGTCTATTTGCAAGTATCACCGTATCTGTTCTGATACCATAGTCACAGAGGATCTTTGCCTGATCGTTTTCTATCACTCCTTCAGGTTGGTTTATGGTCTCGTTTCTCATATTGCACTTCCTGCAGGTGAGATGCTATTTCCATCTATCGTTCTTTGAACATATCTGGTTCTTAGGGGTTGATTGTCTGCCACTGTTATCATTCCTTCTGTTTCCTTCTTGAGCTCTCCCCTCTGTAGCTATTGTCACGTTTCATTGCTGGCCAGTTCTTTAGTCTGTCTCATGTATTGTCTGTGCATTGGTTTGTTGTGCCATTCCTCTGTTCTGTCTGTCATTCTCCCGTCTGTATATTTCTGGGTCTTTGTCTACTTTTATCAGTCCTTCTTCACATGCGCTCAAGTCATTCATCTTCACTGGTTTCCAGATATATTGCCCCAGTGCCCTTTTCTCGATGTTGTAGCAGTCCTCTATGCTTAGTAGCCCTCACCCTCCTTCCTTTTGTGTTATGTATAGTCTGTCCATATTTGCTCTTGGGTTTAGTAGTTTGTGTAATGTTATGTTTCCTAGTTTTCTGGTCTATGCTGCAGAGTTATGCCTTCTTCCATTCCACTACTCCTGCGCTGTATCTGATTAGTGGTACTGCCCTGTATCTGATCTGATTACTGGTACTGACCATGTGTTTATGGCTTTTATCATATTAATAATAATCATCTCATGTTCATGGACGACATCAAGCTGTATGGTAAGAGCATCAAGGAAATAGATAACCTAATCCAGAATGGAAGGATTGTATCTAGGGACATCAGGATGGAGTTTGGAATAAAAAATAACAAAGTAACAAGGACTGAAGGGATAAAGCTACCAGATGGGAATAGCATCAAACACATACATAGATGAGACAGGATACAAATACATGGGAATAATGGAAGGAGAGGATATAAAACACCCAGAGATGAAGGACACGATCAGGAAAACATATATGCAGAGACTTGAGGCGATACTCAAGTCAAAACTCCACGCTGGAAATATGATAAAAGCCATAAACACATGGGCAGTACCAGTAATCACATACAGCGCAGAGGTAGTGGAATGGAAGAAGGCAGAACTCTGCCGCATAGCTCAGAAAACTAGGAAACTTATGACAATACACAAAGCACTAAACCATAGAGCAAATATGGACAGACTATACATAACACGACAGGAAGGAGGATGAGGGCTACTAAGCATAGAGGACTGCTTCAACATCGAGAACAGAGCACTGGGGCAATATCTGAAAACCAGTGAAGATGAGTGCCTCAAGACTGCATGGGAAGGACTGATAATAGTAGACAAAGACCAGGAAAAATACAGACAGAGGAGAATGACAAACAGAACAGAGGAATGGCACAACAAACCAATGCACGGACAATACATGAGACAGACTAAAGAACTGGCCAGTGATGAAACATAGCAATGGTTACAGAGAGGAGAGCTCAAGAAGGAAACCGAAGGAATGATAACAGCGGCACAAGATCAGGCCCTAAAAACCAGATATATTCAAAGAACGATAGATGGAATAACACATCTCATATGCAGGAAGTGCAATACAAAAATTGAGACCATATACCACATAGCAAGCAAATGTTCAGAACTTGCAGAACCATTATTATTACTATTATTATTGATGTTATTTTTACTACTATCAAATTCAGAAGTAAAGAACATACTATGAAAAAGAATAGAATGCAACCAATATTTAACAAAAATATAAAGAATAAACTATGAAAGAGAATTAAATAAAATACATACAAAAAGATAAAGTAAAACAAACTGACAAAATAAACTAAATAAACTAAAGTGAAATTCATATCAACTGGCTGATCACAATAAAACATTTGTAAAAATGTTGAACTTCTTGCTTCCAAGGATCACCAAGATCATTCCTCAATTTGGACACAAGAGGTTGCTATATGACTTCTAAACACTGAATGGTACTGAATCTAACAGAAGGCAAAGTGACACTCTTACAGTTATCGGCATTGCTAGTACTACATGGTGGATGGTATAACCTAGAGAATTTCTCAACACCTAATCATTCTCCTCTGTCAATCCTTTGGGCTGCAGGTCACCCTAAACATCTTAAGTCAAAGAACACTTCAGGGAAGGCAGACTGGTTCGAGTCCACCTGTCAGACGGCAGGATTCTCCATCTCAAGGTAGCCAGACATAACTGCTGTGGTTTCTTCTATGGAGATTTGGAAATTCACTGAATAGGGGCGTGTCTACTTTTACTGTAGCATTATTGATGTTATGTTCAGCCATTAATGATGTATTCAGCATGTCTAATGTTTCATTCTGTGCAGTCTACTCTACAGCAAAGCTGTCCATGTTTTTTTATTCTGAACAGCAGTTGACTACCTATGCCACTTATTGCTGGTGCAAGGAGGGTGATACAAAGAACACTGCCCTGAAACCCTGTTTTCAAGTGGAAAAGTCTGAATGAATATCATCACTTCACACCTGGAAGGAATAGTTGGTCAGAAACTTTGCAATGACAACTGGCAAGTGACCATGTGCATTAGTTTTGTATGTTTAACAATACTGAGTATTTAAATGTGGTATAATAGCAATGTTATCTGTTAGTGTAATAACATAACTCTTTTGACCAGATCTCATGCATTCGGAATTTTCTTTAACAATTTGCATGGGTCTATAATTATTTATGCTAGTTGGATTTCTTCCAGATTTGTAGATGTGAATAATTTTTGCTTCATTTGTTTACTTAAAAATGTATCATTTCTGTATCAGTTTAGTTTGCCATTAACTGGAATACTGCAAGAAGGAATAAATAGGTTTGGTGTGCTAATTTTGTAAAAGTGAATTTAAAATTGGAAACTGATCACAAGTACTCTTTACTATGTCATTACATGTGTTCCACTTATTATTATATTATTCCTTACAGAATGCTAGATCAGCAAAGTATGACACCCAGACAAAAAAAAAAAAAAAGGCCCATGTGATTTTCAAAAATATGCATTTGTTTCACTATCATGGAAACGTACATTTTTTTAAGCCACAATCTATTATGATCCATTCTCTACAAGATCCCAGTGACAGTTAAGGTCATTGATATAGCTAAATATCATGAATGATCCTTGGAGGGAAGTTGTCATGTTTCCAGTAAACATGTTTAAATGTTGCAAACATAATACGTAACTAGTGGTTCTTTGCCTTTGCAGAGACATCTTATTTCTCAAATATATAATTTGATCTTAAGCCATTACATTTCTTTGGATTACATGACTAATTATCTTATATATTATTAGTTATTTTATGGTTTACAAAAGCTGATATTTTTCTATTTACTTTACAATGAAGTTACTTTTTTTGTTGTTTGGATATTTCTTTATTTTCATAATTGGTTTGGTGTCCTTGAGTTCAATTGTTTCATTGCGTCTCTTTTTCTGGGGTCTTTAGTTTGAATTATTATTTATTTTTTTTTTATTTTTTTTTTTTTTACAAATGGGTCTATTTAACATTACGTTTTTCTTCATAAGACATGGTTGAACACAAGTATCCATTTTTTATGAATTTCTGCAGCAATTGTTCATTTCCATATATTTCTTGAAGTTACACACGGTGTCTACTAAACTGTCTTTTGTTACATTCTTGATTTTACTCAAAGTTCGATAAAGCATGTACTATATGTGTATCTGGATGTGTCATTGAGTTCCTACTTCTTGTTTTATCCTATCTTTGTTCTAATTAAGTACTAGTTATAGGCTGATTACATCTCTAACATATTCATTATGATCTATGGTTTCTCTTTCTCAAGTTTTATTTTCAGATGGGACCTCTTTTTGATTGGTTAACCCTCTTACGCCGACTGACGTATTTACGTCAACATTTTTTGTCTCCCCATGTGCCGACTGGACGTATTTTACGTCGACTTACAAGTTTTTTTTTAAATCTGCGGAAAAATACTTATAGGCCTACCAGCCTAAAACTTTGAATCACGCGCCTTGGGGGATGCTGGGAGTTTCACGGATCAAGGTGTTGTTTTGTTTAAAATCGTTACGCAGGCGCGCAAGCGCGAATTTCTTTCCTTGCCACACTAAAAAGTATCTGTGACACATCTCGGAAATTATTTCGTCACTTTGACATAATTTTTGTACCATTGTAAATTAGCCGTTACATGAAGTATTATATATGAAAAATCCGTGCGCATTTTTTTATGTAGAATACAACAATAAAATACTCATGATTGTAGCTTTTATCAGTTTTGAGATATTTTCTAATAAATAACAATAATTGCCAAACTTTCAACCTCGGTCAACTTTGACTCTACCGAAATGGTCGAAAAACGCAATTGTAAGCTAAAACACTTATTTTTTAGTAATATTCAATCATTTACCTTAATTTTGCAACTAATTGGAAGTCTCTAGCACAATATTTTGATTTATGGTGAATTTATGAAAAAACTTTTTCCTTACGTCCGCGCGGTAACTCTTCCGAAAAAAATCATAGATGCGAGTTGTGTAGTGTTTGCACATTTTAAAATTAGCCGGTATATAAAAAGTTTTATTTTATATGGAAATGTGCGCAATTTCATGCACATACAACTAAAAGCAACCCATGGTTGTAGCTTTTATCAGTTTTGAGATATTTTCATATAAATAACGATAATTGCCAAAATTTCAACCTTCGGGTCAACTTTGACTCTACCGAAATGGCTCGAAAAACGCAATTGTAAGCTAAAACGCTTATATTCTAGTAAATATTCAAGCATTTACCTTCCTTTTGCAAAAATTGGAAGTCTCTAGCACAATATTTCGATTTATGGTGAATTTATGAAAGAAATAACATTTTCTTTACGTCCGCGCGGTAACTCTTCCGAAAAATCATACGTGCGATTGTGGTAATGTTGCACCATTTTAAATTAGCCGTTACATATAAAGTTTTTAATATATGAAAATGTGTGCAATTTCATGTAGAATACAACAATATATAATTGAAGTGTAGCTTTCTCATTTTTGAAAATATTTGCATAGAAATCACGATAATAGAAAAAACCACGTTCGGTCAACTTTGACTCTAACCGAAATGGTCGAAAAACGCAATTGTAAGCTCTAAAACTCTACAGTCTAGTAATATTCAGTCATTTATCTTCATCTTGAAACAAATTCGAAGTCTCTAGCAAAATATTTAGATTTATGGTGAATTTAAAAAAAAATCTTTCCTTCCCTTCGCGCGCGGATTCTCCGCCACAAATCTCCGACATGCGTTCATCCCATTCTCGGAATATTTGCTCAGTTTCATATTAGGCATTTCATAGAGTTTATAAATGAAAATGTGCGCAATTTCATGTAGAATAAAACGAAAAATATTTGAAGGTTGTAGCTTTTCTTATTTCCGAAATATTGCATATAAAAAATATAATATAAAAAATTTCGACATTCGGTCAACTTTAACTCGTCAGATATGGTTGAAAACTGCAATTGTAAGCTAATACTCTTACAGTATAGTAATATTCAATCATGTGTCTTCATTTTGAAAGAAACTGGAAGTCTCTAGGACAAGATTTAGATTTATGGAATGAAAAAAATGATAATTTGTTTACGTCCGCGCGTTACGAATTCATGCATTATATTTTGTGATAATATTTTCGCTGTGTTTGCTTTTATCGTTTTACAATGTGTTTTATATACAAAATGATCGCAATTTAGTGTACATTACAACGAAAAAAAGTAACTTGTTACCTTTAACCGTTTTGCGCACAGCGCGATTTGAATACAATTATATATGAAATTTCGTTTTTGCGCTATCATATATCGCATTATTTATATATGATAATGATAATTTTTTTCATTTCTGATGGTTGCATACTAAACTTCAGGCAATGACAAAAAAAGGAGCCAAAAATGAACTCTTAATCTTGAAAACTAAGCGCGCTGTGATTTTTTGGATAAAATATTTTTTTTCCGCTTCCGCGCTCACTCCGAAACCCCTCCGGCATACGGGAGACAATTTTTTATTTACCACTCCGGCGTAAGAGGGTTAATTGTGATGATAGACTTTGGCCTGTTTCTTGTACTTTTCATTTGGATTTAAAAAATGGATCAGTTTCATGGTCATATGTAAGGTACTGGATTTTGTTTCTTGGTTTTAGGAGTTTTTTCCAATGGTTTTTTCTCCTTATCTTGAAATTCATAAACACTAGTCGATTTCTTCTAATTCTTCCATGATACTTAGGTTAATTTCCTCAATGTCCATTAGTGATAGAAATTATATTGGGTGTGGGTTTTCTATGATATATTCTTTTTAGATTGAAATTTCTTGATCTAATTTTGCTCTAATTTTCTATATCTTGTATACTTTGTTTATTCTTGTATGTTACCTATCATATGAGTATGTACTTGCATTTTGATTCTTGTTACCCTTTTGGGTTATAGCTTTTGTCATACGTTAGACTTTTTATGCCCAACCATTAAAACTTCTCTTTATGGACATAATAGTTTTAATTTTTGAAAGCAATTTTAGTTTCTCTGTTTGTATTTATAAATGGACACATAGTAACTTCAGATCTTACACAGTGGTAATGACCACAGTTTATTCATGTTGGTTCGACACAGTTCCATATGTACAATAATTGATCAAATTCCTATATCCATATCGATACTAGATTTCCAGGGGGCAAATCATGTAGTACACATATATCATACTCTTGATGCTGAAATTTTTTTAAATGTAAGCTGACCATTTTATGAAGAAATGAAATACAGTGGATAAAAAATAAAAGGATTTGATCAGATTTTCTAGGTTTAATTAAGCAGCAAATAAGACACAAAATGGTTCTGACAGTTAACTGATGTGTTTTGTTGCAATATTAAGTGTGCTTTTCTCAATGTCTGAAAACCTGACATTCAACAGCTTGTCCCCCTACTTAATGCCATCTGTTCAGTAAACCCCAAAATTGAGAAATAAAAAAACACATGTAGACTTGATAATTTTACATCAATATGTGTTCAATGGATGGCAGTTGGTAAGGTATCCTATGTAAAGGTTTATGGTAGCAAGTCTGTACATAAAAAATTATGTATACCTTAAAGCTTGTGAATACAGTACGTACATGAAAGGGCTCTATATAGTTAGATAAGAAAATCTTGAATGGGTATCTTGAATGGGTAGCATAGTATGGATTACTGTTCCAGTTAACTATGATAGCTATAAAATTCTTTTTAATACAGGACTGGAAACTGTATGGAATATTGTATAACTTTAGAAGCAAGTCAATTCCACAGAGGTCAACAGAGGAGTGGTATTTGCTTTGTTTAATTCTAGTTTTTTCTTTTTAATCCTGCAACGCTTTTACACTGACAGCATCAGTAGGAGTTACATTTAGCAAGTGATAAAAGATTACAAGCAAAAGCACAATCAAAATTAACGTACAGTGGGCCCACCGGATTTGCGTTCTCCGGATTCGCGGATTTCTCTCAGGAACGTTTTCCCACATTATTTGCAGAAAATTCACCCACTCGCAGTATTTTTCTATGAGAAATATCCACAAATTCCTGGTTATTTTTATCAATTTCATCATAAATTGCACTTTTGGGGATAAAACTATTAAAAAAATCAAGTATACAAATTTTTAGTGGTTTTTCTTGAGTTTTAACTAACAAAATAGGCTGTTTTTAGTGTTTTTATAGGGGTTCCAAACATTTGCGGGTTTAACTATTCACGGGGGGGTCTGGTACGCATCCCCCGCGAATACGGGGGGACCACTGTACATGTCTTTTACTGTATCCTAACAGTACAGATACCACCCTACTTACAAATGAGTTATGTTCCGGATGGGCTTTTATAAGTTGACGTGTTGTAAGTGGGTTACTTTACTCTCCATGCCTATTTAAGTGCAGTATGATATAAAATCAATACGGCACTGTAAAATTTTTCATCCTACAATGATGCAGTACAGGCAGTCCCCGGTTACCAGCAGGGGGCCCGTTCTCAGAAGGGTGCTGATAAACGAAAACCACCATTAACCGAAACTCGGTGACTCATGGTGCCAAGTTTCGGTTAATGGCACAATAACTCTATTATCGGCGCCATAGTTGAAACTCAGCCTGTCACGGCGCCATAAAACTGGATCGCCATTCACCAAGTCCACCGATAACCGGGGACTGCCTATATATACTGTACAGGCAGTCCCCAGGTTACGACGGGGATTCCGTTCTTGAGACACGTCGTAAGCCAAAAATCGTCGTAAGCCAGAACATCGTCAATAATCCTAAGAAAACTTTACTTTTAATGCTTTGGGTGCATTCAAAACTATGTAAACTGCATTCTTATTGCCGATCTCAGTGAGAAAATGCCTACAGCATGCGCTGCTGTTATTGAATTTAAGGCCCAGCAGAGGCTGGTTTGAAAAATTCAGAAAATGAATGGGCATACATAATGTGCCTACTTCAGTGATTAAAGACATGCAATATAAAAAATTTTTGTAGAGAATTATCATCCCAACAAAGAAGTTGTAATCCAATGTCCCAGCATGTTTAATGGCAATGTAGTGTTTAACTTTAGGCAATTTTTAAATAAATGCAGGAAACAAATGTCTCTGGACAGTTTTGCTGTGCGACAGGGGTCCATAAACTCTCAAGGTAGTCCTACTGCCAGTAAAAAATGAAGAGGGGAATTAACCTCTAATAATGCCAGTAAAAAACAAAGAGAAATAACTCCAGATAGATCGAGATAGGTCCTTGATACCTGAAGTCCTTCTGGGAAGAGATTCCCCTTCCAAAGAATAACCTTTCCTCCTCCATCTCCCCTCCTCTCTGTCTTCCATATACTAAGAAGTGTTTTCCATAAAGGTAAGAGTGATGTTAAATGTTCATTTAAGCATTTCATTAGTCATTTATATTTATTTCTCATTTTCTGTATGTAAAACTGTTTATGTGCTATAAATTTTATATATATATATATATTTTGGGGAGTCTGGAACACATTGTTTGCACATATTTACATTATTCCTTATGGGAATTATTGTTTTGCTTTTCATACGTTTTGGATTTGGTGGGTTCCCAAACAGATTATGTACGAAAACTGAGGTTCCACTACCATGTTAATGTTTTTAGATAACTAATATGTATTTCTTCAGGTACAATGATCCTGAAAGTGCATAGTAGCTTAGATGCACTTCTTACTGTCTAACCACAAAGAGAATTTTACATATTTTCATTGTAGGAACCAGTCACTTGTAAAGCTTTCACATTAGCTTCATTATATTTGCAGAATAACATAAATCTATGGACTAGTTATACAAGTAAACGAAATAACATAAATCAATAGACTAGTTAAACAAGTAAAAGAAATTATGAGTAATATCTACTATATGATCTTCAAAAACTTTCATTATACCTTTGGACATTACAACAATGATGGGAAAACTAAATCACTCTCTTACATACCTTATACACTTGACCGTAAGTGCCATTGCCAACAACTTCTATTAGATCAAATATACCAGCAGGATCCTGTAACAGAAAACATAAAATAATTATTCAAATTTTTACTCAATTCTTATATGTATTGTGATTTGTTGAATTTACCAAGAAAGACGAATATATTCTTGACCTAACCATTCATAAGTTTCTTGGACAGGGGATGCCTTTTGTTCTTTAATACACAATATTTACAACTTTCACATTGCCATGTGAATAAAAATCATGTATACTGCACTTAAGCTTTACATATTGACCACTGTGGATTAGGAAAAACTACTATGTAGTTGTTCCACATTCAGTACCTTGGAAATATAACATTAATACCAAAAAAAAAAAAAAAATTTTTAAAGTACTTTGTACTCTTGGGTATATAAACCAAAGCCTTTTACATAAGTAGTCCTCAGTGCAAGCTGGAAGCAGCTGAAGCTTGCTAAGAAGGTGGTTAACTGGCGGTAGATGGTGAGTAGGGGGAGTCACCAAGTCATCTCCCATAAGCCAACACCTCCTTTGGAATGAAGGACTATGTGTGGCTGAGTGGGATTACGATTATAGTCTAGCAGTGTTGTACTCGTTTCCAAGATGTCATGTACAGATGAAGGATGTAATTCCTATCTCACCTTCGATTCATCCAAGAAGGATTAGGGAACCTTCTGGTGTGCAGCGCAGACTGTTTGCCTATTCCAAAACACCACAAGCAAGTGGAGACTGGTTGTCACATAAAGATATATAAATTTTGGAGTTTCTTTCATTAAAAATATTAAAACCATAATGCTTACCAAGTAATTATGGTTTAGTTTCTATTTTTAATAGCAGTTTTAGATTTAAAATTCACATTACTGCTTTATTGTTTTGGTGGAGGTTAAGTGTCCTCCCAACATCCGAGGAATAATAGGTACAACATAACTGAAGAGCTCAGTTCGTTTAAGCTTTATGTCCTTGAATAGGGAGGGGTCCCATTATGTAATTACTGGGCAAGTAATACATAAAAATCTTATTTTATTATAAAAATGTTATGTTTATATAAGTAACTTACTCAGTAATTACAAAGCTGCATCCAACATCGACAGGAGGTGGGACTCATGGACATGTACTACTCCAGGCATTTACAAGTGAAAATTAATTTGAAATGATAAAAAAGCTGGTTGTTTGGGAATGCTGTTATATTCCTACCTGGTGAGAGAGCTAGAGCAGGAAGATACTGCCTCCAGTTGTTGCTCATCTCGACCTGTAGTGAACATGAATATACAAAATGTCAGGAGTCCTTGTCCCTACTTTAATGGGAGCTTTGCAGTCACGGAATACTCCAATGACCACCAAAGCAAAGCCAATGCCCTTGCCCTGGGCATGACATGATAATAACTTACAAAAAATCTATTACCTGTGCACACGCCAAGTTAAAAACCAATACCCATCTGATTAAAAGAAATGACTTGTGGGTACTCCAGGTACCAACTACCCCTGAACTTCCCAAAACTCAACGATCTTACATAAAGTGAGGAGAAAGAGAAAATAAGTAGAACTTCTACCCCTCATTCCCCAGTGCCATGTCAGCCTCAGAAAAAGGACCTAATGCACTAGTCTTCAAACACAGTTTCTACATCACGTATGTAATGACTAGTGAAAACTGATCGACATTTCCAATATGTTAATTGGATGATTGTAGTCAGGGAGAGATTATGCCCAAAAGCTAAAGATGTGGCTATTGCCCGAATGTCATGAGCATTTCACCTTCAATAACATCAAGGTTTCTTCCTGGATACTTGAATGAGATTACACAATACTAGTGTCTCTCAAAAAGAAGAAATAGCATTCTTGAAGAGAGGTCTCTGGATCTATAGCTAAACACCAGAGGTTACGAAAGTCCCCTCTAATCTTCTTGGCTTTGTCGAGATAAGTGTTTTAAGGCTCTCACTGGACATAACTCTCCCTTGTTCCAACGGACCAAGGATTTCAATAAGAATCTTGATAGTGAAGGACCGAGGACAAGGGTTGGAAGGGTTCTTGTTCTTTGCTAAAATCCTAGGATAAAGGAGCAAACCACATCTGCCCTGAGCAAAGCCAATCTGTCTATCAAGGGTTTGAAGCTCACAGATTCTTTTTGCTCTGGCCAATGTGATGAGAAAAAGTTTTCTCCTATTTAAGTCTCTAAGTGAAGAAAAGTGCAATGGTTCAAACGGCGGACCTGAAAGCCAACATAACATCTCCAAGTTCCAAGCAACAAAGGGCTGCGTGACTTCTTTGTGGTATCAAACGACTTTTAAGTCAGAAATGCCCTGATTCGAGGATAAGAAGCCTCTGTGTCTGAGTACAGAATTCAGCATAGAGGCTTCTTAGTGGTGGATGTTGAAAGGCCTTTAGTGGTGGATGTTGAAAGACCTTGAGGCATCTTCAGGAACAGCAAAAATTCTATTCTGGTATCGATGTTTCAGAAGATGTGATACCACGTCTCCTACACCAACTGCGAAACACTGCCAACATAGCTTGACAGACCCTGGTAGAAGATTCATGTCTACACTGAGCGATAGTTAGTCCAGGAATGGTCCTTTTGTGGCCAAAAAGGAGCAATCAGGATCACTGACGCATTGTGACGAGACCGGAATTTGTTTATGACTTCCCTGACTAGATTGAATGGGGAAATGCATAAACCTCCAGGTGTGACCAACCCTGGAGCTTTGCGTCCATTCAACTTGACCGCATGAACGTTCAACTCACCCTGAACAAATCTGGTGAGATTCTGAGTCCGGTTGTTTTTGGGCCTGAAGATCTCTACCTGCCTCGCACAGGGAAAAAGAGCAAGTTCCTACCTGATTGTGAATGTAGTATGTCAGTGTAGACATTTTGTCTGAGTGAACTGCTATTACTGCATTACTTGTCACTGAAGTGAAGTTCTGAAAAGCCAAATGAATTGCTTTCAGTTTTTTTTACATTTATGTGGAGATCGTTCCCTTCTGGAGACCAAGTCCCTGAAACCTCTGGAAAAAGAGTGAGTTCCTCCCTGATTGTGAATGTACGCCAGTGCAGACATTTTGTCTGAGAGCACTGCTACTACTGCACTGCATGTCCCTGAAGTGAAATTCTGAATCACCAAATAAATTGCCTTCAGTTCTTTTACATTAACATGGAGTTCCTTCTCTTCTGGAGACCAAGTCCCTAAAACTTGCAAGTCTGATTAAATTGCCCCCCAAACCCAGATCTGATGTGTCACATGAGCGTCAGGTTTGGGTTCAATTGAAGAAGCAACTTCCCTCTTAGGAATCTCCATTCTTCTAACCACCATTGAAGGTCTTTTTATCTCCGGTGTGATGGGAAAGAACAAATCTGGAAGTGTTTTTCTGCTCCAAGTGGCTTTTAGGAAGAATAGCAAGGGTCTTGCATGCAGTCTCCCCAAGAAAAACATCTTGATGGAAGCGAGGGTTCCTACGAGTTTCATCCAGTTGTTGGCTGAGCAAAACTGGAGATCAAGGAAGTGGCAAACTTTCTGGATGCAAGAATGAATTCATGTTGTCTGACAGAAAAAAACAAAAAACTCGAGAGTCTATCTTCACCCCCAAAATAGACTGCATAGAGTTGGGACTAATTGAGATTTCTCTTGATTGATTATAACACCTAGGGGTAATTGAAGGGTCTTAATTAAGTACCCTGTACACTTCTTGGATGGAGACCAAAGAACCCAGTTATCAGGTACTAATAAAAGCATACCTTTGACGTCCAACAGGCGAAGCCATTGTGATAGTGGGGCAAGTATTCAGGTGAAGACTTGAGGGTTGAGGGGCTGTGGACAGTCTGAAGCACAGTGCCCAGAAATTGAAAGACTTGGTCCTAGAACAAACATCAGGTACTTCTTGGATTCCGGTGTATTGGAATGTGGAAGTATGCATCTTTCATATAATGGAAGTATGCATCTTTCATATCAATGGATACCATCCAGTCTCCCTGACAAAACAGCCAAGAGAACTGACTTGTTTGTGCATTTTGAACTCTGTTGTCTGTACAAAGAAGTTCAAAGCACTTACTTCCAGGACCAGCCTCCAACATCCTGATGACTTTGGAACGATGAAAAGTCTGTTGTAGAATCCCTCCGATGGTGTGTCTTTTACCAGTTCTATCACTTGTTTCATGAGAAGAGCAATAACCTCCTTTGAAAGAGCTGAAAAATTCTCTGAGCCTTCTGAATATGCCTTCAAGGCAATGGGAGAAGATGTTTAAGGGTTTTTTTTTCTGAATGGGATCGAGTATCTTTCTCTGAGAATGTTCTTCACCATGGTTCCAAGCCTTGTGGCCACAGGTGTACGGAAGACTGGATCCTCACTTGCTAGGTTGGTCGAGTAGAAGATTCTTGCTGGACAGTCTAATTGAATGAAGGTTCGAGCGTGGCCAAGACTGGGCTCTTCATCTGTCACCTTGAAAGGGACATGGTTGAAGAGGTAACAAAGATCTTGCGGTGAAAGATCCCATAGAAACATGATTGGGATCCTAATGCCATTTGGCCAATTGTGCTAGAAGATTGTGTTGCTTTCTTCTGAAGTCCCATAGCTACATGTTCCAAATTAGCTCGCAGAAACAGACTACGTATCTTTATCCAAGGAAGATCTTAACGAAGGGGTAACTCCCTTCATGGTGAACAAGCACCACAGCTCTGTCTTCTTAAGGATACTGGCAGAAAAAACTGCTGCTAATTCCTGTGATCCATCTTGGATCACTTTATTGGCACAGGAAAGTACCCCAAGCCAGTAGGCTGCAAACTTGTCTTGCAGTGAGGGACGAGCCTCGATATTTTTGGTTAGTGCTACCATGGTCCAGTCAAAAAAAAAAACTGAAAACCCCTAGCACTTTAAAAATGTCCTTTCCAAAAAGTCCAATTTATGGACGAAACCAAATCTCAGCTGAATCAAACACTGATCTCCAAGTAGGATTGATGAGAATCGAGAAGTCTCCTTGGGTGGACGCAGAGACTCCCAAGGATGGCACTTCTCCAGTTACATAACAACCATACCTGCTCCTAGACAGACAAGATGGGGAGAACAGAAAACCACATTGCCTAATTCTCCCTTCTTGAAAAGCCGGGAGTCGATGCCTGACAAAGCCTTCTTAGCAAAAATAGATAAAACCATTTTAGGAAGTTTAGCGGTTCCTCAGTGTTGCCTAACATGAAGACCGAGCCAGCAGAAGACAGTGCCGTCAGAGAAAAATACGATGGAAAACAGGAGAGGAAATAATTCATAAGAGCAGCATAAAATGAAGAGGGTTGTTCTTGCTCTACATCTTCAAAAGTTCCATAATACTGTGAACATCAATGTATGTATCAAAATAAGCACTGGGTCTTGAGTCGGTGAGAAAAGTGTGCACATCTATTCCTGACAAAGGGGAGGACCCAAGCCTGCAATTGCAGGGATTTTGCTTGCATCCTGGATTACTGGTTGCCCTGATGTCAACTGAGATCCCTCCTTGTCTGAAGAACCTTCAGAATGAAGCTGCTGTCTAAAACCTCACTCTATCTTCCTTTTGATGAGGGAGAGGGATCCACTGATTGAACTGCTCCCTTTGGACACTTGCAAGCCACTGGGAGCTTTGATCCCAAGGGACAATCTGATCCCATTGGAAGCATGGGGTCCACTTGGTGCTTAAGAGGTCATTGGGAGATTGTGATCCATTGGGAGCTCAATAGCCACTGGCCACTCACAAATGTCCCAAAAGCTACAAGAGGGTTCTAGATCCCTGTGGCATTTGCGGGGAATCAACAGGGCATTCGGCTTTGTAGCATGCCTCTTCAATGGCCTGGATAAATCTTGGAAGCTTTGACTGCGTCCTCGATACACATCCAAGTCAGAACCACTGGAAGAAAGGGTGCGAGATACCCCTTGAACACCTTTCCAACGGTTATCCAAAGGAACCTGGGAAGTAGCAACTGGTTGTGGGCAAGCCCCACCGACCTCCCTTGAACTTAAGGTTTGCTTCCTGCCAGATGCTGGGGAGTTTAGCAGGGACCTCCATCTATGGGCATCACTGGGACAAGTAGCCACCCCTTCCATTGATACAGCAACAGCACTAGTCACGAACACTCGCTCTGTCCAAAAGGACCTTGACTTAAACACCAATTTGTGCAGAGGTCGCCACTAAAGCATCAATTTTCTTATCCATATGGGCTTCAAGATTGGCAATGGCACTAGGTTCAGGGGGGTGGGAGCCAGGTAATGGAGTAGAAAGAGGCGCAGAGAGCTGGGAATTGGAGAAAAGCAGTCACAGAAGTCGAAAGTACCAGTTAAAGAGACGAAGACCCAAAAGCTCTAGCTTTGGCTTTAGCGACCGCCTTTCCCTGCGTAGCTTTCTCTGATTTGTCCACGTGTAGTCAAAATTCACCACTTACTGTCATCCCAATCTTTGCACTCTCCACATGTCAAGTTGGGTGTACAAATTTGTCATGGCAATAACAAACTGAATGTAGGTCATACTTTGAAGAAGTTAACCTAGTATTGCAGCCCACTGGCTACTAGATGCACTAACATCTGACATCATTATGTCAAAACTACATCAATTCACTCTAAGCTTCATCAAGTTAAGAAAATAATATATAGCGCAGACTACCAAACAACAAAATACGTCAACAAATCCTTCTATCAGCAAAACCATCTGGTGAGCAATTCTGCGTAACAAAAATCAAAGCTGCTTTAACAGCCGTGTTTGATTGTTGAGCAGCAGAAACAAACCGAGTTCTTCACCTACGTCGTACCTATTCTTTCTCGGATGTGGGTGGGGCACTTACCTGCATCAAAACAATAGGGCGCTACACTGAATTTTAAATCTAAAGCTGCTGTTAGAAGTAGAAACTATTGCTATGTAAAAGCCAAATCAATGGAAGTATTCTGCAAAATACACTGCATGCCAATACAACCCTCATCACTTAGGATTTAATCTAAAATACTTCATAACACTTAACCCCTCAAACATTCTGATGATGTTAAATGACAATTTAAAAGCCATGTCTTGAGACTCTCATGACATCAAATGGTATCATCCACCTGAAAAAAAAAAATTAAATAGAAAAAAAAAATAATAATTTTGACATCAGTGATCAATAAAATAACATCTGATGAGTATGGAGGATGGCTTAACTCTTTCTCATGCAAATACGGGGCTGTTCAATAGTTATCATTACTCTCTCCATAAACTAGGAAATAGTACTTCTGCTGCCATGTCAGAGGTGTAAGTGGAGGCTACAGAATTATTCAATCCAGGGATCGAAGAATCTAGCCTCCTACAGAACAGAGCGGGCAAGCAGGGGGCAAAGGCTCCAAAATAAAACCCAAGGTGCTTTCAATTAAGTGTGCAGAGCAAGTCCCAGACACCAGATATTTGCACTCCCCATGATCATCAGCACGAGCAAACAGGTTCTGTGAGTGCTTAACTTTCAACAGATGAGCAATGGCTGTGAGAAGGCTGCTTAAGTTTTACATGTTTCCTTCCTAGGATTTTAAAATGAAGATAAAATAGGTAAAGGGAACAAGAAGGGAAAAGCCTCAAGGAAAAGGGGTGTGGAAGAAGTTCAGTGGCACTTTAACCTCCCTTGACCAAAGGTCTCTCCCTCCTCTCCTAAGTCCGTTGAGGACAAGGTCAAGTTAAATATCCTGGAAGGAACAGGAGCAGTGAGCTACTGGAGCAGCTACAGTGGGAACAGGAAGAACATCCATAATTGTAATACACTAAAGATCAGAGGAAGCAAGGGGTGAAGTCATGGGATTCACCAAGATGATACGAGGGGGAATGTCTGTTCGAAACCAAATGTTCCAAGAAGGTCAAGACAGACGTTCTTCCAGCATGCTACGACAAGGTCAGAACGTCTTCAGCAGCTCCTCCACTTTCTGGGTGTGTATCAGAGTAAACGCAACAAAAGATGATGAGACAGGGTAGGCTAAAGCATCACACCCGCTACAGCACTATGCACAGCCAACTGACCATCAAGAGCAAGGGGATTGGGTGGACATCATCCCAGTGGTAGTTGTCATATTAAGTACAGAACAAGGAAGATGTGATGCAGGTGGTGTAATGGCCTCAAAGACAGTTCTCCTTGCATCCCCCCTATTTCAAACTTTTTGCCCTCAGTAGGCGACCAAGAGACACCCAATGTAGTTGAAAGGTATACTACATTCCTGACATCAGCAAGTTGCACACAGAATAAAGGGATGACCAAAAGTGACACTCATTCATTCTCGGTACATCTTTGCTGATTGCTTTTTCAATGGGAAGAATTCTCAGGCATCGTCATTCTTATCACAATCCATAAGCAATCCAAATCCAAAATCTTCACACACTCAAAAAAATACACAAGTAACAAGTTCCCACAACAGCCACTATAAGAAAGATTCAATTCCTCTCTCCAGCAAGGGGAGTGAGGAGTGGTGATAAACCCATTTCAAGTGGCTGACGTGGCTTGTTGCTTGTGCAGATATAGTTCCTGAACAAGTTACAACATATTTAAACTCAGTGGACTGGGCGTTAGATATCCACATATCTAACATCTAAAAGGCGTAGGTCCTCTTCTTTAGAATCCTAATTTCTAAGAAGAAAGATCAGGTGTACCAAACCTCCAGTTGGATTGGGATTCTCATACCTCCCTCCAAGTGTGAGTATATATCCTAATGTTAAGACTGAAAGTTTGTTCTGATATGAACAAATGACAAATTTCTAACTAATTTGTATTTTTCATAGCTAACAAACCTGAGGTCTTAGAATTGACTGCCCACCTCTAGCCACCCCTCTTACGTATCATCCTGGGTTAGATGAAAGACTAAATGAGTCACTAGACTCGAGCGTGGTCTCCGACTTGCTCCCACCTCAGCTATGTGTCGGATGCCAGATGCCACAGAGTCCTTACATTTACAATTTTGTATTGTTTTTAACCAGTTTCCAACTGACCCAAGAAGACTTATCCTGATGCTACGACCTCAGGTTTGTTAGTTACGAAAAATACAAATTAAAAATTTGTCCTCTTTATTAGCATAAATTAACTCCAAGACAAGGCAGCCTTTATGCCATATTTTCTCAAACCCATTCTCTATTACTCTATATTTAGTTTATGCTACCATAGGACAAATCTGGTAAAAAATAAAATTTTACTTATAATACAATATATGTCATACATAATTTCTAAACCTAACATTACAAGTCCTACACTGAAGATGAAATTTACTAAAAGCAAATCGCTATAAAAAAAAATCCTTGGAGCCATTACATGTCCTGCCAATTCTATGTCGCATATACCGGTAGCCTTGACCAAGATGTTAGCATGCAATAAATCCATCAGACTACGTACTTCAACAATTTTTCAGCATGCAACAGCCGGACTGTGTTAGTGACACTAGAGTAACTAAAACTGTGACTATCACATCAAAGTACTTTCATTTAATGGTTCCAATTTTCCTCTTCATCAATAACTCATAAATAACCAACAACAGAATGCCCTAAAAACAATAGATATTTTTCCAATGATCATATACTGCGAAGTGCTATAACATGATGTCCAGCATAATAAAAACCTTTGTTCAGTATAAATGTAGTGCTTCATGAATACACAATGCACCATACTTTAGTACTGTACTGTACACCTAGAGAAAATTTCTCTGGATAAATTGTTTGTAACCGATGTATATCTGTAAATCTCTACAAGTTTTCTTCACATTCCATAACATTCTTATTCCATAAAATAATCATAAATAAATCAAGTGTCTAATTATCCCATTTTCATATTAAAAATAATGACAAGTAAACAGCTTGTCATCACTGGCTGTCCCAAGTGGCTGTTAAAATGACAAATATTTTAATCAATTTGTATTTTTTATTGCTAAATATAATTGGTACAAAAACCGAGGTAACACTATATTTCTCATAGAAAAATACAGTGAATATGCAAATTTCCCGCAAATAACACCCATAGAGAAATCTGCAAATAAGGGGGGTTCACCATATTTTTAGGTATGCTAGGCTATCATTTCGGAGGTCATACATTTTTAAAGTCAATTTCTGAAAATTATATTTTCATAATGAGATTAAGATTCATATAGATTTACCAAGTAATTACAGGCAGTAACTGGTTATTGGCGATTCGGTTTTATGGGGCGTCTAGCACAATAAAATCGGCGATTTTCGGTGACATAATCAGCACCAGTAATAGTCATGGCACTGATACATAACTAACAAAGGTACCATTAACCAGTTAGTATTGGCACCATAAATTGCAGTTTTGGTTAATGGCAATTTTCGCTTATCAACAAGCCTATCATAACAGATCCCCCGCCAATAACAAGGGACTGCCTGTACTTAGCTATAATTTCCACTTGCGCAGCAACCTTAAATTTAAAAACTGCTGTAGCACTTCAACAGCATAGAGTAGGTGACAAGCCCTGCCCCACTCCACAGGTGTGAGAGGACTCTGATTCTGGGGTTGTTTACACTTTACCGGGCCAGTTGCTCCCTACTTTGTTTGTTGTTGTTTTGGTATCGCGACACCCAAATCCATTCGCCACGGTAAGTAGCCTTACTGTAACCCCTGTGGTTAGCGCGCGCAGCGCAACATTACCTCTTGCCAGAACATGCCGTGCCTGCCAAGAATCTTTAAATATGCGGATAAGGCGCGAAGCGCCGTTCCGCCACGGCCTTACTGACAGCACACATAAATCGATCGTCGCGGATATGTAGTAGCTCCCTACTTTGTTTGTTGTTGTTTTGGTATCGCCGCCATATTGGTTTTGGTGTTCTTCCGCCGAGTATATATTTAATTACCTGGTAAGAGAGCTACTGCAGATGAATGCTGCCTCTGGTTGGTGCTCATCTTAACCAGTAATGATGTGGCCGAGGGTCACCTCTAATTAAGTGAGTCTTGCAGCGGAGAAATGGCCTGCTCATTGACAAGACACACAAAAAAAAGTGCCTTTGCCAATAAAAAATAAACCACATAAACAAATGCCCTTGCCAATAAAAACAAACAACGCTGTCACCTAAACTGACACAAAACCACTACCCATCCATTAAGACTGGTGGGCACTCCAGGTACAAAGTATCCCCAGGCCCCCAAAAATGATATTGTTAGTATACAATAAAGTTTTGTACATACTTACCTGGCAGATATATACTTAGCTTAGGTCTCTGACGTCACGACAGAAAATTCAAAACTCGCGGCACACGCTACAGGTAGGTCAGGTGATCTACCTTACCCACCGCTGGAGGCGGGTGTAAGAACCAGTCCCCCTTTCTTGTCAGGTTATTTTCTTCCACCTGTCTCCTGAGGGGAGGCTGGCGGGCCATCAATCGTATATATCTGCCAGGTAAGTATGTACAAAACTTTATTGTATACTAACAATATCATTTTTGTACATGAACTTCCCTGCCAGATATATACTTAGCTGATTGACACCCTTGGTGGAGGGAAAGAGACACATACTTACTTAGAAAGTGGGGACAACACATGTTAAAGGAATACATAATATAAAACCCTCCTGGTTCCGGTTACCTGATTTAGGCAGAAGACTTGATAGTTAACTGTCTATTAGTTCTGCGTTGCCTAAAGAGTCTCAGCGAGGGCGTGACCTATGGCTGAAGAACTCTTTTGGTTTTGGGGTCTACCAATGGGAACTGAGTCCACTTACTTGGCAGAATCCAAGCAGGATCTGGTCAATGGGGATCAACCCGCTTACATGCCAGAGCCTATCACTACCAATTGCAAGGAGCCTCAAGCACAACCGATCACCTAACCAAATACTAACATTAGTATACGAAAGAAGGAGCTGCCTCCTGCAACCTCCTTCGTACAACCAAAAAACTCAAACTTAAAACTAACAGGGAAAAAGGATTAAAAAGGATGTGTTTCAGCTCCCTGCCCCAGCACTGAATCCGCCGATACGTAAGGGCCTAGCCCAAAACACTTGTCATATGTAATCGATGCGTCCCTTAGGTAGTGATTAGAGAAGACTGATTCACACCTCCAAAAAGTGGCCTTCATAAGGTTTTGTAATGACAAATTCTTCTTGAAAGCCAAAGACGTCGCGATGGCCCGCTACTTCGTGCGCCTTGACTTTCAGAAGGTTAAACTGTTGCTGATTGCAAGAAGTGTGTGCTTCTCTAATAATATTCCTGATAAAGAATGAGAGTGCATTTTTTTTAGATAAGGGCCTACTGGGGTCCCTTACAGAGCACCAGAGATTGCTCTCATTAGCGGCAAGTCTTTTCTTCCTCTGAAGATAATATTTCAGGCTTCTCACCGGGCAAAGAGATCTCCTCTTCTGTCCCAACTAAGGAGGATAAGCTTTTGATTTCGAAGCTCCTGGGCCACGGCGAAGAAGGGTTTTCATTCTTGGCTAGGAAAGCCGGAAGAAAAGAGCAAACCGCGGAGCCTCCTTGGAAACCTACCTCACCTTCTGGGAGAACAGCCAAGCAGCTTCGCTGAGCTCGATCGCTCACGCTAACGCACAGAGAAAAAGAGTCTTCATCGAAAAGGTCTCTGAACGAAGCAGCATGGGGAGGTTCGAACCTTGAGGACCTCAGAAGAGCAGCACGACTCAAGATTCCAGCTAGGCACTAAGGAGGAGGTTCTTTTAACCGTTTCAAACGATCTGATTAAATCATGGAGGTCCTTGTCCTCAGATATGTTTAATCCTCTATGACGAAAAACTGAGGAAAGCATGCTCCTGTATCCCTTGATGGTGGAGACAACCAACCCGCATTTTTCCCTCAGGAAGATAAGGAAATCTGCAATCTGAGTCACAGAGGTACTGGAGGAGGAAACTTTATGAGTCCTGCACCAGCGTCGAAAAACATCCCACTTCGACTGGTAGACTCTAGATGTGGAAGGTCTACGTGCATTGGCAATAGCTCTTGCAGACTTTGCCGAAAAGCCCTTAGCTCTGACGAGACTCTTGATAGTCTGAATCCAGTCAGACTGAGAGCGGGGAGGTTTTTTGTGAAACCTGTCGAAGTGGGGCTGTTGAGCAGATCGACTCTTAGAGGTAGGATCTTGGGACATCCACCAGCCATTCCAGTACCTCTGTGAACCAGTCGTGGGCGGGCCAGAACGGAGCTATCAACGTCATCCTTGTTCCCTCTGACGCTGCGAATTTCCTTAACGTTTCCCCTATAATCTTGAAAGGCGGGAACGCGTAAAGATCCAGATTCCTCCAATCCATCAGGAATGCATCTATTGCCACTGCTCTTGGGTCTGCAATAGGGGAGCAGTATAGATCTATCCGCGCATTCCTGGAGGTCGCAAATAGATCGAGATGGGGCCTGCCCCACGTCCTCCACAGCTCCTGGCATACGTCCGCGTGCAGAGTCCACTCTGAGGGAAGGACTTGATTCCTTCTGCTTAGCAGATCCGCTCTGACATTTCTTTCTCCCTGTACGAACCTGGTGAGAAGCCTTATGTTCCTTTCCTCTGACCACAAGAGGAGCGATCTCGCTGTCTCGTACAGGGAGAAAGAGTGAGTCCCCCCCTGTTTCCGAATGTAAGCCAGGGCTGTAGTGTTGTCGGAGTTGATCTGAACATATTTCCCTTTTACGAGGGGTTCGAAGGTCTTGAGAGCTAACCAAATCGCTGTTAGCTCCTTCTTGCTGATGTGCCAGGACACCTGATCCCCCATCCAGGTGCCTGACACTTCTCTCGACCCGAGAGTAGCTCCCCAACACTTTGTCCGAAGCGTCTGCATACAACCACTAGGTTGGGGTTCCGAACCTGCAAGGAAAGGCCTTCCTTGAACAATAGAGGGTCTAGCCACCAACGTAGATCCTCCTTTATCTCTTGCGAAATCTTGAACGCAAAAGTCCAGACCTTGAGATTTCCGATCCCAGTTCCTCGTCAGGAAGAACTGTAGGGGTCTGAGGTGCAACCTTCCTAGAGAAACGAATTGCTCCAGCGAGGAGAGTGTCCCCAACAGACTCATCCACTCCCTCGCTGTGCATACATCTTTCTCTAGAAAGATTGCTACCTTCTCCAAACCTCGGGTTATCCTCTCTGGGACGGATACGCCCGAAAAACCTGAGAAGCCATCAGAAATCCCCAGATAGATACGCTCTTGACTGGGGATTAGCTGTGACTTCTCGAAATTCACTAGCAAACCCAGAGAAGCTGCTAGATCCAACGTCACTCGTAAGTCCTCCAGACATTTCTCCTTGGATTTGGCCCTGATAAGCCAATCGTCCAAGTAGAGGGAAATCCTCACTCCCTCGAGATGAAGCCACTGGGCAACGTTCTTCATCAGTCCTGTGAATACTTGGGGGGCCGTGGAAAGGCCGAAGCATAGGGCCCTGAACTGAAAAACGTTCCCTCCCCACATGAATCTGAGATATTTGCGAGAAGAAGGATGGATCGGCACATGGAAGTAAGCGTCCTGAAGGTCCAGCGACACCATCCAGTCCCCAGGACGAAGAGCTGCTAAGACTGATGACGTCGTCTCCATAGCGAACTTCCTCTTCTTCACAAAGACATTCAGGGCGCTTACGTCCAGAAACCGGTCTCCATCCTCCTGAGTTCTGGGAACTAGGAACAGACGGTTGTAGAACCCCGCTGAAAGAGGGTCCTGAACCATCTCTATTGCCTCTTTCTCTAACATCAGCTCTACCGCTAGAGCGAGGGCTTGATTCATTAGTGGGTCTTTGTATTTGGCCACCAGTGCCCTTGGAGTGGTGGTCAAGGGTGGTCTAGAAAAATAAAAGGGAATGAGGTATCCCATCTTGATGATCGCGAGGGACCAGTTGTCCGCCCCCTTTCGTGCCCAGACATCTGCAAAGTTCAGAAGTCTGGCACCCACAGTTGTCTGGAGGACACCCGAACTATTTCTTGGCCCTAATAGACCGGGAGAAGGTCCTTCCTCTTCTAGGTGGTCTCGAACCTCTGGAGGAAGAAGAGCAAGACGAAGGTTCCTCCTCGAAAGGGTTCTTGCCTACTTTGAGCCTCTTTCTTCGTCTTCTGCTGAAACGAAGGTTTCGGAATTCTAGCCGAGCGAGCTAGCATATCCTGCGTCGCTTTTGCTGATAACGAGCTGGAGATATCGTTAATAGTCTTCTTGGGGAAGAGTTTGCGGGGAAAGCTGTGAATACAGCAAGGAAGCTCTCTGTGCGTGAGAAACCGCCTTGGTAAGAAAAGAGCAGAAAACGGCCCTCTTCTTTACCACTCCTGCACCAAAAAGTGAAGCAATTTCCCCGGAACCGTCTCTCACTGCCTTGTCCATGCAAGACAGAACTGCGTGGAGGTCTTCAGGCGAAAGAGTGTCTTGCTCTTGAGTCCTCTTAGCCAACACTCCAGGGTCCAGTCAAGAAAGTTAAAAACTTCAAAGACTCGGAACATTCCCTTCAGAAGGTGATCCAACTCGCTCATACCCCACGTCGTCTTCGCAGAATTCAGCCGGCGCCGAGCGACGTGCGGAAGCGACCAACGAAGAGAAGTCCGAGTCTGCAGAAGAGGGAAGAGTTAGACCCAAGGGCTCTCCTGACTCGTACCAGAACCCCATCTTACCCGTCAGCTTGGACGGGGGAAAAGAAAAAACTGTCTTGCCCTTCTCTTCTTTTGAAAGCAACCAGTCGTCAAAGTTCTTCATAGCCTTCTTCATAGACACTGTAGGCTTCATCTTAACGACTGAAGACTTCTTAGCCGTATTGGTCGTTGAAAATAAGGACGGAGGAGACGGAGGAGCAATGGCCGAAAGAGACTCCCCAAAATCTTGCAAGAGGTGGTCTGTAAGTCTCTTATACGAAGAAACCGAAGCATCCTTGGGCAAATCTTCCTCCGAATCAGCAACAAATTCTTCCGAAGAATGACGTCTAGAAAGCTCTACTTGCCCGGAGGAGAGCTAATCCTTGGAGAGCGCCTGTTCGGAGAGCGCCTACTGGAAGAAAAACCACCGGGAGAGCGCTTACACGGGGAGCGCCTACCAGGAGAGCGCCTACCAGGAGAGCGCCTACCAGGAGAGCGCCTACTTTGAGAGCGCCTCCCAGGAGAGAGCCTACTAGGAGAGCGCCTAGTTGAGAGCGCCTACTAGGAGAGCGCCTACTTTGAGAGCGCCTCCCAGGAGAGAGCCTACTAGGTGAGCGCCTGCTAGGAGAGTGCCTACTTGGGGAGCGCCTACTAGGAGAGCGCCTACATGTGGAGGCCCGTCTGTCGGAAACAGATTCTAACTCCACAGAAGAGCGTCTGGATAAGGGAGAGCGCCTATCAGGCTCTCTGCGCCTGCTAGGCTCTTGGGCACCTGCCATCCTCAATACGCCTGCCACGGGGAGAGAAAACATCCACAGATGAATCCCTGTCAGAAGCGCGGCGCTTACAAGGCTCTGAGCGCCTATCCAATCGGGAGTGATCTAACGGAGGAGAAAACTTCCGTTGCCGCCTACCAGGCTCTTGGCGCCTACTAGGACTCTTGGCGGCCTACTAGGCTCTTGATGCCTACTAGGCTCCGAGCGTCCGTCAAAAGGAGAGTGGCCACCAGGCGAAGAAACTCTTCCTTCGCTCCTGACGAAAACGAGGCTCTTGACGTCTGTCAAGCTCTTGACGCCTAACTGAAGAGGAGCGGAAATCCTGAGGAGAGAGCCTGCCTGGCTCCTTACGCCTTACATGCTCACAACTCTTGCTGGGAAGAGAGGAGAGCCTACTCGGAGAAAGATCCCGAGCTCCAGCCTGCACTTCTGACCTCCTTCTAACAGGCTCAAAAGCTCTTCTAGCCAAAGGAGATTTAGCCGAAGGAACGTTCTTAGACTTCTTCACCGGAAGTGAGGCGTCCATTCCGACGATGAGAAGTCCCGGCAATAGACTCCGCTAAAGCCGCAATCTGCGCCTGCAGACCCGCAGGATACGCGCAGAGAACTCTTAAAACTCCTCTACAGGGGACGAAGTCCGAGAGCGAACAGGAGAAGAAAAGGCGTAACCGGACGAAATCTTGGTTCTCTTGCGTTCCACTTCTGGCTCTTCCGCGAAGGATTCGGGGCTGGAAGGCAGGGCGCAAGGATCCTTCCAGGGCCTCTTGAGAGGGCGAGACGACTCCGATGCGCTCCATTACGCTGAGGAGAAGGCGACGGAAGATGACGAGAAGCACTGGCGCAATAACTCCTTCTTGGTTCGATCCAAGGCAGCCTGGGAACGAGCAACAGGAACTGCCGAGGGGACGCCTGACCGGTGGGGGTTCTCCCTAACCTTCCTGCGGCTTTCGACTTTCCTCCTCCACTGGGTCTGGGAGTCTGGAAGAGGTCTAGGCCTGGAAGCGTTAGTGAGCCGGTCAGACGCACCCTCCACTGCACTATGGGGCACTGCACTGATCACTTGCACTATCATCACTCTTACCTTGTCGAGAGCGAGCGAGGCTCCCCGCCTTCCTTTAATCCTGATCGAGGCTCTCCCAGAAGCAACTTCCGAAAACGAATCTTCGGGTTCAAAGCTGGGCGCAGGGGCTGAAACTGGAGAAGGAACTACTTCTACTACAGGATTCTCAGCGTCAACTTCACTCACCCTCCCCGATCTACTAGAACTCTTTGAAGAAGCCTTGCGCACCCTATCCTTCTCTAACTTTCTCACATAAGAAGAGAGAGCCTTCCAACCATCCTCATCCAAATTCTCACACTCTTTGCAAGGGTTAATAAAAGAGCATTCATTCCCTCTACACGACTCACATACCGAGTGAGGATCTAATGCAGCTTTAGGAAGCCTAACTTTACATTCCTTCTCTGAACAAACCCTAAATAAACTAGGTTTCTTAACTTCAGAATCATCCATGATTATAGATATGTAAGAGAAATCCAAAAGAAAAATCCAAAAAACAGTCCAAAAAGCGTATGCCAAGCCAACAAACAAAGGGTACTTCACCAAAATCCAAATCGTCGGCAACGAGAACGAATTTTAACTATCGTAAGGACTGAACAACAGGTGTTGTCCAGCCAGCGACAGAAAATAATCTGACAAGAAAGGGGGACTGGTTCTTACACCCGCCTCCCAGCGGCGGGTAAGGTAGATCACCTGACCTACCTGTAGCGTGTGCCGCGAGTTTTGAATTTTCTGTCGTGACGTCAGAGACCTAAGCTAAGTATATATCTGGCAGGGAAGTTCATGTACAAAAACTAAACACCCTACATCAAGGTGAAGAGATTATATACTTCTTCCACCACTAATGGTTGGAGTATACTGAAATTTTCAAACACTGTCTTGACTTCTTATTAGTAATAAAATGAAGATTGATTTACACCTCTGAGAGGCCAACTGAAGAATGGATGAAAGGGACAAATCATGCTTGAAAGCGAGAGGTAGCGACTGCTTGGACTTCATGCGCCTTTGCCTTGAGCGAAGGTAAAATGTCTTCCTGCATTCAACAAAACCCTTTCCTCTTCCTCTGCGTCCAGGATTTCCATTAACTCTTTACTATATAGGAGTGAGGCCAGGGTTTGGAAGGGTTCTCATTCTTGGCTGAGAAACCTAAGGTAAAAGAGCACACTGCACCTCTCTGGAAGAAACCTACCCTCTTGTCAATACGTAGCTTACAGTTTATTTACGCTCTTGGCAGCCACTAAGCTACAAGGAATAGTCTCTTCTGAGTGAGGGGCTTTACAGAAGCAGAACTGAGGGGTTTGAAAGGAGTGCCCATGACACACTTTGGCACGACATCTAGGTTCCAAGAAACAAGATCGACCTCCTCCTGCTTTGAAGTGTCGAACGACTTGATGAGGTCATTAACATCCTGGTGTGATGACAGGTCCATATCTGTGTTTAAAAACTGAAGTAAGCATACCTCAGTATCCTTTAGTGGTGGAAGAAAAGACCTTTATAGGTCCTCAGATAGAGGAAGTCTGCTATTTGGTTCAAAGATGTCTCAGAAGATGATAGGTTATGTCTGAGGACCATCAACAAAAAAAACTGTCCACTTTAATTGGTAATCTTTTGCTCTGATGAGTTTCCTGAGTCTGAAGCCCGTCAAAGCAAGATTGGACAACCCTGGGTGGTAACCCTTGAAGTGAGGCTGTTTGAGTTGGCACTGTCTTTGGGAAGTAGCCTTGGGAAGTCTACCAAAAGACATAGAAGGTCAGGGAACCATTCCTTCATGGGCCAGAATGGATCTATGGGTCATCGAGACGGTGTGGTGCAATACGAACTTGTTCAGCACTTCCCTCACTATGTTGAAGGGCGGAAAGGCATACAAGTCCAAGGCTGACAGTCTTGGAGCATGGCGTCTGTCACCCATGCCAGGGGATCCAAGCTGGAGAGCAAAAGAGAAGAAGATTGTTTGCTGGCAAACAGGTCTAGAGTCGATTTGCCCTACAGTCTCCAAAAGTCGAGACAGACCATGCGATCCAGGGTCCACTTGGTGGGAAGGACCTGCTTCCGATGGTTAAGTTCATCCACCAGAATGTTTAGTTTCCCTTGAATAAATCGAGTGACCAGCGTCACTTGATTTTGGTGTGCCCATAGCAGAAGATCCATTGCTGCCATGCAGAGGGAAAAGGAATGAGTAGCCCCCTGTTTTCCAGGTAAAGAATGATGATGTCAATCAGATGAAGCCATTTGGCGAGAGGAGAAGACTTAAGTACACAATTACACTTGAGGTAGTGTGGAGAGGCCGAAATAGATGGACTGAAACTGAAAGACTTTGCCCTGGAAGACGAACCTGAGATACTTCCTAGAGTCCAGATAGATGGGGATATGAAAGTATTAGTCTTAAATGTTCAGTGTTTATCATCCAACTGCCCAGGTGAATGGATGCCATGACTGACTGGTTTATTTTCATCTTGAATTTCATCTTCCTTATGAAGTGATTGAGGGTGCTTATATCTAGGACTATTGTCCAACCCCCCAGTTTTGTGGATTACAAACAGACAATTGCAGAGGCCTTCTGTGCAGATGTCCTCGACTTCTTCTTTGGCTCTCTTCAAAATGACAAATTTCTAAGAAAGTGATGATGCTTCCTTCAAAAGAGCTGAATGCTTCTCTAAGCCAACTGAGTAGGCTGTCAAGACGATGGGAAAAGTGACCAAAGGACGGTTCTTCATGAAAGGGATGCAGTAGCCCTCCATCAGAATCTTGACAACCCACTAGTCAGCCCATCTGTGATACAACTTCTCCCAAAAGAGTTGTTGAGGCTGGAGAAGTCCTCTTGGGAGGAGACAGCTACTCCCAAAGAGGGAGCTTCCCCGGTGGCATACGACAGGTATCGCCTCTTAACCAGAGGAAAGGGAGGAAGGGCGAAAGTAGCCTTGCTTTGCTCTCTCTTAGCATTTTCTTGAATGACAAGGAAAGAACCATCTTAGAAAGCCTGGAGCTATCCCCGGGAGGCTCCTCATTAGGAAGAAAGCAGCAGGTGAAGCCAGAGAGAGGAGAGAAGGGAAGGGAAGAGAAGGAGACGAAGGGAGAGAGACGAAGAGAAGGGAGAAGGAGAGAAGAGGGAAAGAGAGAGAGAAAGAGAGAGAGATGGAGGAGGAGATGAAAGAGGGAGAGAAGAGAGAAGGGGAGAAGAAGGGAGAAGAGGAGAGAGAGAGAGCGAGAGGAGGAGAGGAAGAGAGAGAGAGAGAGAGAGAGAGAGAACTCAACAACAGATAGAAAAAAAAGAGCTGCAAATGCTGAAGGAGAAGCAGGATCTTCATTGATCTCCATTTCATCCTCTGACAAAATAGGAGACATGGATAAGTCATGAACAGGCTTGAGTTGGGAGCTTTCTTAAGGAAGCTCATGATTTCAGAAAGCTTTTGCCTGATGGGCATCAAAGAAGGTTCCTCTTGGCCTGAGGTGGGCGATTGGCACTTGAGAGAGGTAGACAGGTGATGAAGAGTTGGTGCTGGCACATGGTTGGTGGCGCCGGGCACTAGGAAGATGGTACTGGGCGAACTGGAGCCAGGACTGGGCTCTCGGGAATGGGTGTTGGGTGCTGGAGACAAGATGGGAGCTTGGGTGACGGGCACTTGACATCCAAAAGAGGGTGCTCGACAAAAAAGCAATCAGGAGAGACAGTTTCTGGCAAATCCAATGGACGAGTAAGAAGTCAGACCAAGCCAAAGACTGAGGGATCAATAGCGTAGCTGCAAGACAGCTATGGGCTGCTGAAAGCCTTGTACTGCTTAACAGGCAGCAGAGAAGAGATACCAGTGTCATCCATGTGCCTCTTCAATGGCCGGGATGGATCGAGGAAGAGCTTGTGGCACCCGTGATTAGAACCAGACTCTGAACTGGAAGAAAAACAATGCATATCCAGAGACATGCCTTTCCAATGGCTGTCTGTCAAAACCTGGGATTTTGCAACAGGCTTGACAGAGTCCAGCAACCCATGGGCAAACCCCATCAGCCTCCCTTGGACCTCTGGTATGTCTTCTCCCAAGGTTAGGGGAGCAGGACAGTAACCTTTGTCTAGGAGAGCTGGTGGGATAAGAACCCACCTCCTCCACTTGCACCTCACTAGGTACTTCCTCACAAAGCACTTGGTCCACTAGGACTTTCAGGGATGCCCCTATCTCAGATACTGAACACACTACAGGCAGTCCCTGGTTAATGGCAGGCGTTCTGTTCCTGGGTAACGCTAACTGAAAATTGGCAATAATAGCACTGATAAACAGCTTAACAGTGCTGTTAACCAGATATCGGCGCGGCTAACCAAAGATCGGCGCAGATAAACTGCTTACTGATGCTGATAAACCGCTTACTGATGCCGTAAATGCAGTTAACAGCGTCTTTAGACAAGTACCGCACAACCGGATCACCGTTAACCGACGCTGCCAGTGAGCAGAGACTGCCTGTAACAGGTTTAAATTCTTATCAAACCTGGATTCAAGGTTGGAAATGACACTGGGGTCAGAAGCATGGGAGCTATCTAACATGGGAGAATGAGGAATGATAGGAGGGCTGGGGATAGGGAATAAAGCATGATCAGAGGTAGAAGGAATGGTAAAACTAAGACCTGACTTAGGCTTAGAGGAGGAATCTAAGCTATCAGCAAGCCCTACCTTCAGCCCTAAAGGCTGCCTTTCTCTTCCTATTCCTTACAAGCTTACTAAGGTGAGATTCAAGAACATTCCACGTTCTCTCATTCCAATCCTTGCACTCATCAAAAGTACTCTCCTTAAAACATTCCTACCCTTTACAATTACTACTGCACATATGTGCATCATAGCAAAACTTAGTTAGCTTGGACTTACAGCCTTCACTCACTACAACAGTAAACAATTGAAGCACTCAAAACATACATAACTATTTCAAACACTAATCCAAACTGACAAAAGCAAACAAACAGTTGGAAGGCTAAATGAACGTGACACCAGGCTCAACGATTTTGCTCATAAGCACAGGAAAAACAGAATGATGCCTGTGGCAAAGTCTTTCCCTCACACCCGTGCAGTGGGGAGGGGGCTTGTCACCAACACTATGCAATTGAAGCACTACTGCGATTTTTTTATTTAAGGCTGTCGCACGAGTGGAAACAATAGCTAAGTAATTACTTGGGTAAGTTACTTATATAAAGTTGAATGTTTACTGTATATTTAATGTTACCAAAACAAGCAAACTACTATGGTACTTGGTTTTGTGTTTCTTGTCACACCTGGGCCCTTTACCTTCTGGAATAGTTGGTGTTATGCTTTTCTCCTGGATTCTTTCATTTCTAACTTCAAATTGGATTAAATTAAGCTTGTTCTTGAACAAAACTATAGCAATACCAAGTTAAAAGATATAGGATGACAAACTACCCTTATTACTGTCCAACATGCACAACACACAGTAAACCGTGGGTGGTAACCACTTTGGGACACATGGAAATACGTATGAGCTAGTTATACACATTTGGCTTTGAATTACTATAAATTGACTTAATTACTGGAACAAAATCTCTATATTGCCTGTAGGATATGCTTAAGGTTGAATGAGGTCAGTCAGTTATAATCTTACAAGCATGTGTGCTTTGCCTTGGAAATCAGAAGATACCTCACTAAAATACGATTGCCTTTTACAATTCACTGACCCTGTCTGCTCAGAATCCCATACATTCAACACTGAAGGCAGCTACTTGCTCCCCAACAAAACTCAAGATCAGAGGATATTATGGATGTTTATGGGCCATTACACTTTTTCTATGAAGAAAATTGTTCTGATTTGAAAGATTATACCTTAAAGAAAACATAAAGACAAACTCTACACTGATTACACATACAACAAAAGAGCTATTATAGTTATCATGCTTCAGATAAAGTCAAACTGGCAAATGTTACTTTCCACACTTTTCTTAAACACTCAGCCATCACCGTACATCATCCTTCCATAACACTTCCAGCAATCTTATCAATGCCTTTGCTTTTTAATGGTAACTTTCTGTAATCTTTGTATTTTATAAATGGTAACTTACTGTAATCTGTATTTTTAATAATCTCACATGTATTGGGTATAACCTCAGTCAGTAATGTACGTATTTAGTTTTTAACTGCAACTTACAATAAACTAATGTTATTAGCATCAACATTTAATAAACAATACAGCAGAGAATTTTGGATAACCTCTGACATATGTAAATATACAGTAGTATATACCTTAATAAATCTCTTTTCCATGTTCTCTACAGCTACAGTCAGAATGCTTATTTGAAACAGTAGGGATGGTTACTGTAGTTGTAAAAACAATTTTGCATGATTATAAGATAACCTTGACAATGGACTTTCATGGCAAAACTGGTAGATTTTTATACTGACAATGATCTGTTGAACTACAAAATTTCTCATATTTTTCCATTCTACAGCTTGGGTCTTGGAGGGCATGTATTTTGTGAACTCCAGTTATGCCTTGCTGTAATAGATGTTGAGTGTTACTACTGATATAATAGCTGACCTTGAATATGCACTGTGACCTTGAAAATAAAACAGCTGTAACTTTTATTGCTACTGGTCACTTTTTTTTTTTAATGAAATGTTAGGTAGTCTTGATTGATTTAGAGCAAAAGGCATAGATAATGTTATGAGGCTAAACGGTAAAATGCCCTACCATATCTTGTTAACACTACTGTAGTAATTAATTACTATTCTGAATATGACATAGTACTGTACTATGATTGCAAGCTCCCATTTACACAACACAATCACATTAGTTACTACTGGCCTTTGAGCTATGTATTATCTGCATGACTTCTTATAGCTAGACATTTCATAATTCTTACACTATTTAAAGCTCATACAGTATAGTCTTGATAAATTTCATTGGCAACACAATTTTATCATCTTTGTGGGCTATGGACTGAGGATTTTTGGGAGGTCCTAAGGTGTGCATCCTAAGTCATCAATAATCACAGCCTAGTTCCTCCTGTTCACGGCTTGTGTGAGGGGACCTTAGATGCTGATCATGTGTGTCTATGGTACTGCACAACTGAGCAATGGACAATCCTTTGCCTCTGCTTCCCATGAGTGACCTTTCAGATTACCATATACACAAAATGGAATGGAAAGTACTGATGATGATAATATAAGCAAAATTTCCAATCAATAGGCTTCCCTAATAGCTTCTATTCCCTGGTCTTTTGATTAGTGAACACTGCATTGTACTTTGTCTTACTATACACCACAGTCCTTTGTTTGTATTATGCTGAACATCTTTACAGATGATGGCAATTACAGGAGGCTGTCATGCCATTTTAAGAGCTACGTCCCTTCTCAATTTTTCAAATACTATTTCTCGAGTGATATTCTTTATCTGCTGCTGTATTTTCCTCTATAACTACACTATACGCCATTTTCTGTTAAATTTCAGTGACTTTAGGCTATTCATTCTATGAAAACTTGTTTAACATGTTAAAGGCTCTTTAGCCTATTCTACATCAACATGAAATAAGAATATAAATAAATTCCAGAAAATGAGAGATTTCTCCTTCCTTTAGGTCAACAATGCTTTCCACAGTACAAAACAATACTAAAGTTCATCTGACTTATGCTTTCAATACCTATAACACTATGAAAGCAAGTTGCAATTTCCAATGACAGAAAACTTAGCTACTTTTAAAAAGAACAAGTTAGAGCAATTTTACACACAAAAAAACAATACTGCTCCCTATAGCATAAGCACTGAAATCCATAAGAGCTGTCATAAGTTGAAATAAAATGTACAGGTTAGACTACTTCTCACACAAACACTGTCAGCAAGTTGACAGCAGGGTATTTGTACAAAGTTTAAAAAAGAAAAATATATATTTTGCAATTAGGCTACAGATTATTTTTCAAATGATCAGCCAGGTAGAACTGACAATCCAGCAGAACCCTCTACTCTCATTACAACTAAGTTATGTTTAAAATGACTAAAATACAAAAAATTTAATTCATAGTATCCTTTTATGTGGCTCATTTGACAATGGGCTATCTAAGGAAGGACATTAACCCAACCCTTTTTTCTAGTGACTGAACTTGAATTAGGCAGTCCTCTCTATCTGCAAATTCAGTATAACAAGGAAGGAGTGTGTGTCTAAAACTTTGCTAACCCTGTCAGCCACAATTAAGCCACTATACGGATGTAGCTACAGCCAAAATTCAATATTCCCCTATCCTTAGCCCAGGTGTATGGATTCATCATATTGCCTAAGTAAAGGAATCTGTAAATTTGGAATGTTTATAGCCTTAACATGCCTCAAATACTAAATCAAACTGTAAATTGCCTACAAGCTACTTACTACACTGAGTAGATACAAACTAATATACTTTGAAAAGGCAATGATGGGATATTAACATCAAAACCAAAGAGGTAAATGACCTTAAAGGCTACTTTTCTACAAATAGGCTAGACAGCAAAACTGAAAGGTGGAAAAAAAGTCATGATTAACAATGCCCAAGCATTATGGTAATGTAGTGAAATTGTTGTGGTAACTAAACACAAATTGCTAACCTATGACTACCTACTTGCAAGAAAAGCCTATACTTGATCGTCAGTTTTCACTCAATCATTCATTTACTAGTATGATTTGTACAAATGTTTCTGATTAACCTATTATACAAAATCTTATTATTCAGGAGATGAAACCTATTCATATGGAACAAGCCTACAGAGGCCACCGACTTGAAATTCAAGCTTCCAAAGGACCGTTACGTTGTTCGTTAGGTATGATGATGAAGTATGAGGAAGTAAGAGGAAGTAAAGTGAAATATAGAAAGAAGAGATAAGTAAGTAAAACTTTACTTTAGTTACGCGGCCAGATTCCCGCCAGGGACAGATTCCTCATACATAAATGGACATAGCCTAACCTGTCCTGAAATCCTAGGTCCTGACCTAACCAGTTCTTACCTACCTAACTTAACTTAGTGTGACATACCCTGACTTGGCTGGGGTGGGGGGGGGGGGAGCATGGACCCCCCAAAATAAGGCAGTCACCTATCTGATTGGCAACTGGCAGGAATCAGGCCGCACAACTAAAGTAAAGTTTTACCGGGTTTGCAATGGAGGTTTAGTCTGGGTCATGAATTTGTTCACTGGCTACATTAAAAGATAAGAATTATGCCTAGCCTATGATATAAAACTTAAAAAACTTTTCCCGACAGGAAGATTAGGTATCTGATCCGATAAAAATGGGTTACGTCAGGAAGATTAAACTTGGGCCCCGAGGTCTAAAACAGGCCTATTTCTGACCTTTGACACAATTTGACCTTTCCTATCTAAAAAAAAAAAATTTAATGTAAGGCAAATAACAGAATTTTAACCACAAAAGCACACTTTCAAGGATAACTTGCTTTGTTTGTGGGGCAAAATCATCACCGAGTGAAAATGAACCGATAATAAACATAAGTCAAGGGAGAAGGGGGGTTATCCCCAACACGTTACAATGATGGCTTGGCCCTAAAACCAGCCATGGGGTCAAAGCGCCTCCATTTTTTATCATTCTTCGTCGACAAAAGCACTTTTAGTCAGTCAGAGATGAAGCTAACCTACGAAACGAGCGAAAACAAAGGGGGAAATTACCTTTAATGCATTGAGGTCGATGTCATCCAAACTACAGTTCACAGAATGAGCCATTTTTTGACTTCGAGAGAAAACTTAAAAAATAGACTCAGTTAGGGCACATTTAAGAGTATCCTGCATCGCTGAACGTAACACACCCTCTATTATCGCATTATATCACTGATATGCACCTAATCCCCCGGAAAAACGCACGAACCAAACACAAATGGCGGTGGAGAGTTACTGTGAGATGACAAAACACACCACCACCATCAGCCCGGACATATTCATGGAGGATTAGTACCACACAATCCCCATCAACATTGACCTGTTCTTAAATACTCTATGATTGTTTCATTGTTTTCAGTAATTTTCTGAACGCAGTATAATAATTTACGTGTAAAACCCAACTGCAAACTCAGTCCAATTGATTCTGAATTATTTTCACTAAAATTTCTCCGTAGTCAACTTTATTCTTTCTCTCATCTGGTAAATTTAAACATGGCTGCCAACTAAACACAAATAAAGTTTGTTTTATGAACGTAAATACGAAATAGATGGCTGCTAAATTGTCTTAAAATATATTTCATATTAAAAATAATAATCTATATCAAGTTAATAGTGATAAATAAGATTCCCTTATCATTTCAGCTACTTTCACTGTTGGTAATACTGAAGGGTGCGGTAAGAAATTACAATAAACCTTTTTCTTAGGATTAATACTGATTATGATGCAAAGTACTTTATGCAATGATATAAATATTTTGATAGTTTAAAGACAATTATTATGTATGAAATGATGAAATAGAAAAATCCATTTCGTTTGTTCTTTATTGTTACAGAAATGTTAAGCGCATTCTCACAATCGATTCTCTTCCTAAATAGCGTTGCGCGTTTCCGGAAATCAGAGAAAGTGACTTAGTCATCTCTAGTATGCGTCATTTCCAATATCTTCTTTGGAAATTAACAAATGCAATTAACTTTAATTATATAAGTTTCCTTATACTGAATTATATAACGCATACCTCGTGTCTCTAGGTTTAGGAAACCGCAAAACAAAGGAAAAGGCGTTTCAAGAAAGTTTTTGCTCTGTAGCTACATCTCTTTTTAATGTACTTAGCATCATCAGAGATAATTACGTGTATTAATTTTTATTTTATATAAATATGGGTAATTAGTTATAGATTCATGGATTAATCAGTTGCTTATGTTGAGACTAGGGCTCTCAAAGGGAGTTTTTATGCAGGTCCTTTGTGTAAGTATTCAAAAATACACCGCGGGGAGTAAAACGTGAGATAAAAATACAACTCAGTGAGCGGTTAGGTATGACTGTGGGACTGGCAATAACAGGGCTCTTACTACTAATGTCAGACACATATGGGCATGCTGATCTAAATGTTTAGCTTATGCTATACAAAGATACTTGCATGGATACATGTATACAGCTTGACCATGCGGTAAAGATTATGGATAATGATATTGTGGTTACATACCCTTTATTGTGTGTGTGTGTGTATTTCTTTAATGAATAAAGCAAGTATATATATATTATATATATATATATATATATATATATATATATATATATAGATTATATATATAATATAATATAATATATATTTACTATATATATATAATATAATATATATATTAAATTTGTTTGCATGATTTCAGGGGGGTGGGGCTTGCGGGCAAGTAGCTACCCCTCTTGTCCCTACGTGCGGGCGTCCATGATTCACAAGGTAAGCGTACACACTCCCGAGTACATTTTGGACACGATATATTATCTCGTGTATACTATTAAAATGAAATCGGTTAATGCAACGCGATATTTCTGCCCTTTATCTGTCTTGTTTTCTTATATACATATATGTTGCTTTTTGTAGGATGCCGTTGCTCACGGAGATATACAGTTGACGGACCTAAGGACTTTCGTCACGGCCGTTTTCGCGTTCACCGACACGATTCGATTACACAAACGCTGGAAAATCAGTGAAATAGGCAGTTAAACAGAAGGTCCCTATAACACGCCAGCTAACTTAAGCTCGACCTGTCCTCAATTCCACCTCTCTCTCTCTCTCTCTCTCTCTCTCTCTCTCTCTCTCTCTCTCTCTCTCTCTCTCTCTCTCTCTCTCTATCTAAGTACATCTTTCGCCATGTTCATTTTGGCGGCAATGAGCCTAAACATTACTGTTCATCGCTAAAAAAGAAAAAATGCGCAAAGTGATAATTTTAGTCAGATTTAACAGTTTTTACAGTCAAATTTCGGTAACCGTGACTATGAGGTTGATAAAACGATGAATCATGAACATGCAGTCTGTGCAGTATTGAACAGTGATAATGATGTCCAAACTTTACATCTGAAACATGTAATTATTAAAAGGTTGAAGAATGGAAAGACACAACGAGTTGACAGGAAAGATGGCAAGCGAGTTTCAGCAGTACCTACAATTAACTATCTGTACTATATCTATATTAAGCCAGCCTTGTGCTGGCACAGGCTCATGCTCCTCGGCAGCCCGTAACTCATGACGCAGCTCTGCAGAGAGAGAAGATTAAAAGAAACGCGAGAGTAGTTCATGGGGTGAAGCGAGCATTTGCTGATGATATCACTCGGCTGCCTCTGACTGACTAGTACTGGGCTGCAGCAGCACGGTCTACGGTGGGGACAGCGGGATTGATTGGCTGGCCATGGTTTCAATAAAAAAAAAAAAAAATGTCTGGACGACGGAGAGGTTCAGCTGAAATGGGTGAGATGAATCATTGTCTACTGTGTAAAGGTGAAGGTGACAAAAGATGCACTACGAACGATTAGGGTAGATCTAGGGTACTTATCCGCGGCGGCCTAGACTATGGCAGTTGCAGTTTTTCTATGCAGTTTTACCTACTGAACAAGAATTTTAAGTAATATTTATTCGGACGACTGTAATTAAACCCCAGGGGCCAGTACTAAACACGGCGAAATACCATTGGACGCCCCAATCCCTAGTGGATGTCGTATCCGCGGTTACGTTCCTTGCAGTCCGTGCGGACTGCTTCTGTAGAAATACCACGATGAGGAACATAAAGTTACTGAAAACTGGATTTGGGCTGAGAAAGTTAACGGATGACGTAAGTTTTGAAAAGGGGAGAACCATGTTCCAAAGAAGTGTGGACTTCGACAGAGAGAAAGGTGCCTGACCAGATATTTGTCATGAAACAGTTGTGTGAGAAGTTTTGAGAGAAGAAATGAAAGATGTACATTACAGAACTGACAATGGGCATCTTGAGGAAGTAAGATATAAAAAATAATTTACTGACAGTGATTAAAGGTTTATAAAATGGCAGCAAAGGGTGTTAGAATATGTAGATGGTAGAGTGACTGGTTTGATGTAAAAGCAAGTCAGAGAGGGACAGTATATGTGAAAAGACATTGACAAAACTAAAGAAAGAGATTGGAAATGTTTGGGAGAGGAGAAATTTGGGAGGAAATGATCAAGAATGAAAGATATGATGGTGAATGGATGATTGGGAACTGAACATTATTATGACTGTTAAAAGAAAGGAAATGACTGACTTGTGTGCGTAGTCGAGAACCAAAGTGGAAAATGAAGGCAGAATGGAAGAAGAAGAGATGAAACACAAAACAGATGATGCATGGGTGATGCATGGAAGTCAACAGGGTGTATACAAACGTTTAGGAAAAGATGGGGTGCCTATGGTACCCAAGGTTGGAATATATCAGGGGATTGGCACTTTAACTCTTCTTTGAGAAATGTGGATATAGCATGAAACTGAAAAAATCAGTCGAAGAAACTGAGGTTGCTTGTTTGCACACTAAATGAGACATAAGAACTGAAGAGCCGAGAAAGGTGGAGACACGTAGAAGTGGTAAAGTGGTTAGAGTGTGTGAAATGATAGATCAAGAGTATTTTGAGATGGTCTGATCTTGTGGAAAGAATGAAAGACAACAAATCTGTGAAAAAAGTGTGCGATTCAACAGCTATGGAGGGATGAGGAGAGGAAGGCATAGAAAACACTGGATAGATTAGGATGAAGAGGTGCAGGAAAAGATCATTCCTATCCATGTAGCACGAGAGTAAATGCAAGATGGAGTGGTGGATTGAGTTTTGTGGTCTCATACAAGCATGAACAAGCTTTCTGTGCAGATATATGAGGCAGCTAATGCTACAGAAACTTTGTTTCTGCACTTGGTGCTCATCTCAGACTACATAGTACTATGTTGCGGGAAATGGCTTGTGTCGAAGAAAAATACATATAATAATGGCTGTTACAGCTCTTCGAACTATAGTACAGTACACTTCATATCATCGTGGCCTATTACCGGTAGCCCAGATCTGATTGAAATGTCGAGGCAACTAAGGATACGAATATGTAAAATAGAAAAATGAGTTTTCTGTACAGTTTAGCAGTCAGGTTCAGCATACAGTCACAGAATGTCTCACACTCAAATATACTCATATGTCACTCGCGTCTTATAATGCCTGATAGACCACCCGTAACCACGATTTTGTACGATTTTGTACGCATTTTGGTCATATCAAAAGCGGGTCAAATCCAGGGAATAAGTCACTTGTCTCTGAATTCCTGTGCATAAGTATCCTTAGATTTTGTCCACAATGAAGTAAAATATGTCATCAACACAAGTCACAAGCTTATTCCACAGGCACTACTCACAGACAGGTTGAACACAAGTCAACGACTCACCGGTAGTTGTGACCAGCGCTTCAGGAAAGTAGTATCCAGCATTTATCGAAAGTCCGTTCACCATATTGGTTGCTGAATTGTTTTCAACCTGTTTGTGATATGCAGGCGATAAGTTTCCGACGTTGAAAGAGGAAGCACCCTAACACTAGAGCCACATTTTGTCCGCAATATTTTTCTTAGAGGACCAAGAATCGGTTCTCAAGGTTATTTAGACAAAGAATTCGATCTTATCTGAAACCAACTCTTTCAGCTACTGTACCCCTCTTATGTTATCGAAAAAGCCATAAAAAAACCAGCAGAATATAATTTAGAATCCATGCGGATAACAAACAAAAAATTAAACATAAATAACTCAACGCCGGAAATATGATAAAAGCCATAAACACATGGGCAGTACCAGTAATCAGATACAGCGCAGAAATAGTGAAATGGACGAAGTCAGAACTCCGCAACATAGACCAGAAAACTAGGAAACATATGACAATACACAAAGCACTACACCCAAGAGCAAATACGGACAGACTATACATAACACGAAAGGAAGGAGGGAGAGGACTACTAAGCATATAGGACTGTGTCAACATCGAGAAACAGGGCACTGGGGCAATATCTGAAAACCAGTGAAGACGAGTGGCTCAAGAGTGCATGGTAAGAAGGACTGATAAACGTAGACGAAGACCCACAAATATACAGAGACAGGAGAATGACAAACAGAGCAGAGAAATGGCACAACAAACCAATGCACGGACAATACATGAGACAGACTAAACAACTGGCCAGCGATGACACATGGCAATGGTTATAGAGGAGAGAGCTCAAGAAGGAAACTGAAGGAATGATAACAGCGGCACAAGATCAGGCCCTAAGAACCCGATATGTTCAAAGAACGATAGATGGAAATAACCTTCCATATGCAGGAAGTGCAATACGAAAAATGAGACCATAAACCACATAGCAAGCGAATGTCCGGCACTTGTACAGAACCAGTACAAAAAGAGGCATGAGTCAGTGGCAAAAGCCCTCCACTGGAGCCTGTGCAAGAAACATCAGCTACCTTGCAGTAATAAGTGGTACGAGCACCAACCTGAAGGAGTGATAGAAAACGATCAGGCAAAGATCCTCTGTGACTATGGTATCAGAACAGATAGGGTGATACGTGCAAATAGACCAGACGTGACGTTGATTGATAAAATCAAGAAGAAAGTATCACTCATTGATGTCGCAATACCATGGAAGTTGGAACGCCAGAGTTGAAGAGAAAGAAAGGGAAAAAATGGTTGAGTATCAAGACCTGAAAATAGAAATAAGAAGGGTATGGGATATGCCAGTGGAAATTGTACCCATAATCATAGGAACACTAGGCACGATCGCAAGATCCCAAGATCCCTGAAAAGGAATCTGGAAAAACTAGAGGCTGAAGAGTGTGATCCTAGAAACGGCGCACATAGTAAGAAGAATGATGGACTCCTAAGGAGGCAGGATGCAACCCGGAACCCCACACTATAAATACCACCCAGTCGAATTGGAGGGCTGTGATAAACAAAAAAATAATTAATAATAATAAACCAAGCAACAAAATAAAACTCCTTTATATTCACAATATGACAAAGGACATCAAAACTGGCAGTTCATTTGGAGAGCGTTCTTACCAATGTCTATTGAAATGAACGGAAACTGTCTGGTATTAACCAAGTACCTTCGCAGACTGTGAAAAACTATTCTGGGTAAAATGAACGTTCGTTATTTATAGCCTAGGAAAGTTAACCTTTCATTTTAGCTACATTTTTATCTATTTATTTACTTATTTTTTCATTTATTGTTTCTTTTCTAAAAACTGCTCTCTTCCTTTTGTATTTCCAATTACCTTCTGTTACTTCTTTCAAATGAAGATCATATGCTTTGGAAGCTTGAATTTCGTATTCTGGTATTTTCGTTCACCTTTTAGATTTCGGAGTGAGTCATCTCTACTACCATGTAAAAGTACCCGTTCATACAGGAGGAATATTCTACAATCAGCCGTTACAACCAAAACAGATAACATGAACTTCTCAGAGGGGCATTATAGACAGCAGAAATCTTGGGCAAAACTCCTCCGAATCCGCTTAGCCAAAAGATGATCCAGTCAGACCGACCGACAGATAACCATCACCTATCAATAGAAGCCAACGAGAACTCACCTGGAAGGAGGCAAATCCGGACTTCGTGTCCCCCTGACACTCTGGCATGGGCGCCTGCCACTCCATCCTGGAAAAAATTTATATATATATTACATTTATTACATTTAACTACTTCACTTTGTTTTCTTTCCAATTTACAATATATTCTTTTTGAATAAATTAAAGGTATCATTATGTACTGTATAATATTTGTGTACAGTATATAGCTGCGTTGTTCTTTCCAGAAATATTTTAATTCAGCTGAACAGTATATGGAACTATTGAAATAAAGTCAATGTAACATTGTATTTTTTCTGTATCGCATCTTGCTTCATTTAAATTATTGAATCGCAGTTCCACCGCATTATACACACACACAAACACATATATATATATATATATATATATATATATATCATATATATATATATATATTATATATACATATATATATATATACATATAATATATACACATATACATATATACTATACACATACATATACATATCATATACATATACATATACATATACTATACATATACATATTACATATACATACATATATATATATACATTATACATTATATATACACACCTATACATATTTATGACATACCATATATATACACATATACATATATATACACATATATATATACACATATCATATATAGATACATATGTATATATATACACATATAACATCATATACACATATACATATAGTATAATACACATATACATATATACACATATACATATATATACATATACATATATACAACATATACATATATATACACATATACAGATATATACACATATACATAATATATATACATATAGTATAAACGATACATATATATATACATATACATATATATACATACATATACATATACTATACATACATACAATATATATACATATACTATATATACACTATACATAACATATACATATATACATATATACATATAATATATATACATATACATACACATATACATATATATACATATACATATATATACACATATACTATATATATCATATACATATAGATACCACATCATATATCATATATCTACACATATATATATATATTATATATATATATAGATAAAATATAATATATAAAAACATTCAGGGAGTCCCAGGAAGCAGCAGTCTAAGAAGCATGCTTTATCTATATGAGAAACGTTTCATGTTGCTTCAACACATCTTCACTCTGCAATAATTAACATTTTACTTGATAAATTAAAAGTTAAAAGTACAAATTATTACCAATAAAAAAATCAGCTAAACATAATTCAAAACTTTAAAATAAAAACAAAACATGAGTGAGAAAGGCTACCTATTCAAGGTAAGGAAAAGAGCCAAGTGACCACAACTCTTCATACATGCCCAGACAACACTTAGGCCAGAGAGAGAGAGGAGACGAAGAAACATTAGAGTTTAAGCCTGGAGAGAGGTGCTTGATAAATAAAGACTCAAGGGTCGTTAAGTAGGCTGTTTGTTTAGTAGTGCCTATTATTGAAAAATGTTTTTTTTTCCACATTAATTTTGCATTTGGATGCATGAGTCCTTATATTTGAAAATTCGGGATTGGATATTCTTGACCCTGTCCTATAACTAAGACCTAGATGGCTATAATAACGAATCTGCAACAGCCTTCGAGAGGATCCAACGTAACTACCAAGGCATCTTGGGCACTGAAATTTATATATTATGTTGGATCTCATGAAATCCTGAAGCTTGTCCTTATAACTAAATAAGCCTCCAATTTTCTTAGGGTTCATAGGAATGAGGTTTAATTTCAAAAATCCTAGCTCGTTTTCAATAATTTGTTTAACCTCTAAAAGAGAAGAATTTTTGTTGTCGTTTGGCCTTGACTTCTGTGTCCCTTCCTACAGACCTAACTTTGCTTATTTTTATTTTCCTTTCGAGGTGCTCTTCCAGAGACTCAAGGGTCTTAACTATTCTAACACGTCTAGCTTGCAACAGAAATTGTCCTTGTTACTTCACGACACATATAAGAAACTTAAGGTAAAATTGGCTCCATATTTTAGGAAAGAGGACTCTGAAATTCTGAAGAAACTTGGTAAAGTTGATAACATAGTAATATGCAAAGCTGACAAAGAGAAAGGTATAGTAATTCTTAATAAGGTTGACTATCTTGAAAAAATGAATGTAATTCTGTCGGATAACTCTAAATTCAAACTTATTGGTGAACCTAACTTTGTTGACATTTACAAGAAAGAGGACAAAATCAACCGTTTTCTTAGAAAACTTAAACAAGATGGGATCATTAATGAGGAGGTATTTCATAAACTATTTGTTACAGGTTCTTCTTTTGACATATTATATGGACTCCCTAAAATACATAAGGATGGTATACCAATGAGACCCGTAATGTCGTCCTACAACAGTCCTGCCTATAACATCTCAAAGTTTCTGGTTAAACTTCTAAACAAATATTTTGTATCAGAATTTACCTTAAAGAATGGTTTTGATTTTCAACAGCAAGTGCTGTTGCAAGATGGTGAACTGTTTATGGCTAGCCTAGTCGTTGAGTCTTTATTCACTAACGTACCTATTTCTGAAACCATTGAAATTATCCTAAATAAGGTTTTTAGTGATGCTGAAATTTTTTTATGGTTTTAATAGACAGCTTTTTAAAACCCTTCTAGAACTTGCTGTGCAAGATTCAACTTTCATTTTTAATAACCAACTCTTCCTGCAGGTCGGGGGAGTTGCAATGGGGTCCCCATTAGGCCCGTTGTTTGCTAACTTTTTTTTATGGATCATTTGGTGGAAGAATGTTTAAATAAGTGCCCGGAGAGCTATAAACCAACATATTACAGAAGATATGTTGATGATACATTTACCTTGTTCAAACATTCTTGGCAATGTCAATTATTTTTGGAATATGTTAATAACATACATCCTAACATGAAGTTTACTTTAGAACAAGAGAAGGACAACACTCTTGCATTTTTAGATGTTAAGGTTATTAGAAATAACCATGGTTTTAGTTCATGTTTCCATTCTTTTAAAATAAATGTAATCACCATTCTTGTTTTTAGAGCACTTAGATATACCTTAGATTGGGCCTCTTTTCATAATAAAATTGAATATTTACTTGAGTAATTCACTAAAAACTCATTCCCAAGAAATTTAGTTTTTAGCATTATCAACAAAATGTTAGCAAGGTTTGTTTCCAAACCTACATTGAACTTTAATGTTCCAAAATTAACTTTGTATGCACCAATTCCCTTCATTCACTCCGACAATTTACGTTCCAAGGTTAAACAAATTATTGAAAACGAGCTAGGATTTTTGAAATTAAACCTCATTCCTACGAACCCTAAGAAAATTGGAGGCTTCTTTAGTTATAAGGACAAGCTTCAGGATTTCACGAGAGCCAACATAATATGTAAATTTCAGTGCCCAAGATGCCTTGGTAGTTACGTTGGATCCTCTCGAAGGCTGTTGCAGATTCGTTATTACAGCCATCTAGGTCTTAGTTATAGGACAGGGTCAAGAATATCCAATCCCGAATTTTCAAATATAAGGACTCATGCATCCAAATGCAAAATTAATGTGAAAAAAAAAGCATTTTTCAATAATAGGTAACTATTAAACAACAACCTACTTAACGACCCTTGAGTCTTTATTTATCAAGCACCTCTCTCCAGGCTTAACCTCTAATGTTTCTTCGTCTCCTCTCTCTCTCTGGCCTAAGTGTTGTCTGGGCATGTATGAAGAGTTGTGGTCACTTGGCTCTTTTCCTTACCTTGAATAGGTAGCCTTTCTCACTCATGTTTTGTTTTTATTTTAAAGTTTTGAATAATGTTTAGCTGATTTTTTTTTATTGGTAATAATTTGTACTTCTAACTTTGAATTTATCAAGTAAAATGTTAATCATTGCAGACTCGATGATGTGTTGAAGCAACATGAAACGTTTCATTCATATAAATAAAGCATGCTTCTTAGACTGCTGTCTTCCTGGGACTCCTGAATGTTTGAATATATATATATATATATATATATATATATATATAATAGATATATATATTATATATTACATATTATATATATAACCTATAAACTTTTGGCTCCCCTTTTAGAAATATGCAGCGGGCGCCCATGCACTCCTGCTCTATTGGTTTTCTGTAAAAGAAAACTAATAAGATGGCTTTTTTTTTTTTTTTGTCCGTCCGTCCGCCCTCAGATCATAAAAGCAACTGAGGCTAGGGACTGCGAATTGGCGGGTTGATCAGCCACCCTCCAATTATCAAGCATACCAAATTGAAGCCCTCTAGTCTCTGTAGTTTTTACGCTGGCATGGGCTCTTTCTGTATGGCAGTCCGTAACAGATACACTTCATATATGTAAACCATTTCAATCCAATATACATTTTTTCATCATGCTGAAACAATATTACCTCTGTAACACCTCTCATTTTGCATCGAGAAGAGGACCGGGGTGTAATGGCCGAGATATAGTGGTTTATTCAATTTGATTTAATTTGTTCCTTTTATGGGCCCTTTTCAATAAAAATATTTAACCCGTTAATTCATAGAAAGAAGGAATACACATTCTCATATATATATATATATATATATATATATATATATATATATATATATATATATATGTGTGTGTGTGTGTGTGTGTGTGTGTAGTTGTTGGAGTGTGTAGTACGTGACGTCACGTCCGGTACGCGGGCTTCGACTACGCTCGGCAATTCAATTAATATTTGGGGTTTATTTCTACTATTTTGCTATTGAATATTGCGCAGCATTTTATAAAATTTATTTATTGACTAAAGTTATACCAAAGGAATAAGTTATATGCCAACCAAACAAGCAAGCTACGAAACATTTAATGATTTGTAACGTCAAAGAAGGAAAATGTTTATCGGCCAACAAATAGAATTTCATAAACAATACGAATGGTGACTGAAACACTTATTGCCTACCTTTAGGATTCATTCTACTTAGAAAAGATATTCATCTACGTCCCTTTATACAAACGCATTAATTTAATTTGTTGGTAAAATTCTATAAACAATAAGAAAGATAAATGAAACGTTTATTGAATACCTTTAAGATTTATATATGCAAATTCTAATCCTCTGCGTATTTCTATACAGACAGTCTGCATTGATTTATTGGTAAAAAATCAGTAGTGGTAAATATCTATGATTACTGTACACATACATAATATGAACTCTATCACTTCACAGTTTCCTAACCTATTGTTTAAGTTTAGATTTGATTTCGTATCCTCAAAAACGTTCTACAACGAACAGAATATGAAGTTTTATTAGTAGGAAGTGAAACCAACTTTGCAATGTTCGATGTTAATATAGTCCCTTTACTTGGTAATTTGATGCATGGTTGACTGCGTGCATATAAATACACACACACGTGTATATACATATATATATATATATATATATATATATATATATATATATATATATATATGTGTGTGTGTGTGTGTGTGTGTGTGTGTGTGTGTGTGTGTGTGTGTATTATCAAGCGCTACTGAGTGTATATATATATATATATATATATTATATATATATATATATATATATCTAATAAAAGGAGCCCATAAAAACACCAAAATAGAGAAAAAGTACTATATTTCAGACGATGCTGTCTCCTCTTCAGGTAGATGAATGAAGAAAAGTCACCGAAAAGTGGTATAGGATACCAAGAGGTCCATCCACAAACAAGCCATTTTTAAGTCACCCCCGCTGATAATCTTCCTCTAATCTTCTTAAGGGTTGGTTGAATGAAGACGTTGTCGATCGTGTCCGAAATCCATCCTCCTTTTGAGATGTTCATTACCTGCCTCTCTTTTATTAAGGCCGATTCCATCATTTGACTCTTGTACCGGCAGTTGCTGCTATAAATTACACGTGACAAATTCCAGTTTATTCTATTTATTTGTCACGTGTAATTTATAGCAGCAACTGCCGGTACAAGAGTCAAATGATGGAATCGGCCTTAATAAAAGAGAGGCAGGTAATGAACATCTCAAAAGGAGGATGGATTTCGGACGCGATCGACAACGTCTTCATTCAACCAACCCTTAAGAAGATTAGAGGAAGATTATCAGCGGGGGTGACTTAAAAATGGCTTGTTTGTGGATGGACCTCTTGGTATAAATACCACCTTTTCTGTGAACTTTTCTCATTCATCTACCTGAAGAGGGAGACAGCAGTCTCTGAAATATAGTACTTTTTCTCTATTTTGGTGTTTTTATGGGCTCCTTTTATTAGATGGAACTCTGTTGTTACAGAACATTTTTACCAGTCATATATATATATATATATATATATATCTATATATATATATATATATATATATATATATATATATATATAGAGAGAGAGAGAGAGAGAGAGAGAGATCAACTTATCTAACAGCTCTTAAGCAAGCGAATAGCCATATTGTTCTGGTCAATTTTCATTTTAAAACATTCTTTAAAAGTAACATGGTTTGAATAAAAGCAGCGACGCCAATATTATATTATAATTACAATTTTTAAAATATATCACTAAATTGGAATCAAGGATGAAACTCCCAGACGGTAAGTTTCCAAAGCAACAGCCAAGTCATACGTGTGGGTACAAGACTTGCCATTGAATCGTCGCACCCACTATTTGGTAGAGATATAATGCGCCATTAAACTTCCCTCTTTTCGCTGTCTTAAGCTCAGGCCGAAAGTGCCCCAGAGGTCGGCTTGACGTCTGAGTTTCATCAAATGCAATTTTCCTTCGACGTTTATCTTCCGATAATTGTGGTCAGTTTACTAACACCTTGCTTTTGCTCTGTTAGGCATGTTGTTGACTTCTTTTTTTTTTAATTCAAAGGGAGCATTTCTCTTTAGCATTCTCATGAACTAATATCAAGTGATGTGGTATTCGATGTGATTTAATCGTTACATGGATATGGCATGTTCATCAAAACACACACACACACACCAGAGAGAGAGAGAGAGAGAGAGAGAGAGAGAGAGAGAGAGAGAGAGAGAGAATGTCAGCTGAATGATTCATCCCGGTTGGGCGAGGACCACAGTTCGAGAATCATTCATGACTGATTTGTTCTTTATTTTTTCTAGACGACCTACCGAGGTCCATTGACTATCAGGTGCTTCATTCTTTTTACGTAGTTTAGCAGATGCGTAATGGGTTTACGAAAGCGTATCAGGGATTGCTCCGCCCTCAACAGCGATTTGAATTTTGAGCCTAGTAGATCTTCTCTCAGCGTGGCGCGAAAACTACCACTATACAGGGAGTAAGAAGAAAATATATACTCGTGTATTATCACTGACACTTCCCCGTGCCACACACACATACCTCGCTTGATTTAATACCAAAAATGGGTAAGATAAGCAAAGAAAGAAACCGTTTTCGCTCAACAATATTCGAAGACCATTCCTAAGTCTAGAAACAGCTGGAAGGAGCGTTAAAATATTGATTGAAAAATTTAGCGCTACGAGCGCATCTGGGGGAGCTGTGACTAATGAGCGACAAGGCTCAAGAACAGATAACCATATGCAGACCAGTGGCTGTAAAGAGGTGCGCCTAAAACATTAACAATAAATATATGAAAGATGACCCAATAATGGCAAACAATTAATGGAACATTTCAAGTGACATGAATAAGCAAGAGGCCAGTGGTATAAACTCTCAAGGGGAACGGCTGAATCTCGGATGAGTCGTTCCCGCAACAGGACAAGCAGTTACACAGTAAAAGATCAGGAAATCAAACACACCCAGCTTCTCAAACCTAGATTATTGACTTCACCTGCAAGATCTGGAACCTTGGTCTTCTGTCATGCTTCCGTATTCTTAATGATACTCTCTTCTCCTTTAAGAGGTAGGTCTGACATTACACAAGGAAAGGAGGCCTTCAGGAAATGGGAGTATTTTGCGCTCTCCTTGTCTCCCGGCATAACTGAAACAATCCATTTGGGATGTCTCGTCCGGCTCAGTTCTCTTTTCAGATAAGTTTCCTTATTTTTTGGAAGATTTTCCTACATCCAAAGAAACCACAGGCAATTCAAGACGAGAGAGAGAGAGAGAGAGAGAGAGAGAGAGAGAGAGAGATATCTAAAGGCATTACAGACGAGAATTAGCGCAAATGCGGCGCCGTAATTGAAAAATGTGGTACTTGTGTCTGTTCAAAAGAGGGATTGGTATGATGTTGGTGTCCCACCTCGGTGGTCGCGAGTTCGATTCTCGGCAATTCCATTGAGGAGTGAGTGATGTGTATTCCTGGTGAAAGAAGTTCACTCTCGACGTGGTTCGGAAGTCACGTAAAGCCGTTGGTCCCGTTGCTGAATAACCGCTGGTTCCATGCAACGTAAAAGCACCATACAAACAAACAAAAGAGGGATTCAAAAGAAAAGGGAAACGTTCGACGAACGGTCAACGTTGTGAGAGTGGAAATTCTCACTGACTGAAACCTGAAGAAAGAGTTCAGGGAAGAATGATCCTTCCAGTGAATGAAGGACTGACGGAAGGACCTCACTGCTCTGAATGAAGGGCCTCAGAACATATATAAAAACTAATTGGACCGCAAGAAGCTGTTTCTCAAGAATAAGACCAGATTAAAAACTGCTGCCATACAAAAACGTAGAAAAAAAGTTCCACAGCATTGTCGGTAATTATTTGTATGTACGTATATAAGTTATGATTTAAGTTTGTTTGAAATGCACACACACACACACACACACACACACACACACACACATATATATATATATATATATATATATATATATATATATATATATATATATATATATATATAGATATATATATATATATATATATATATATTATATATATATATATAATATATATACTATAATAATATATATATATAGCGTCTCAGTGGCGTGGTTGGTATGGTGTTGGCGTACTACCTCGGTGGTCGCGTGTTCGATTCTCGGTTATTCCATTGAGGAACTTGAGATGTGTATTTCTGGTGTATTTCTGGTGATAGAAGTTCACTCTCGACGTGGTTCGGAAGTCACGTAAAGCCGTTGGTCCCGTTGCTGAATAACCACTGGTTCCATGCAACGTAAAAGAACCATACAAGCAAACAAAACAATATATATATATGTGTGTGTGTGCATGCGTGTGTATTTTATACAAACTTCAATCATAATCTGTATACGTGCCCATGCATGTATGCAATTACGTTCAATAACACGAGCGTCTGCGAACGTGCAGTTCTTTTAATGAGAGTCGTTCAATTAAAGACCATTTCCTAGTACAAAGAATGACGACAGCATTGAAAGGTCAAGAATACTCCTTCAATTTCTTTTCCTCTTCTTTCTTATTTTTTCGTGAATGACTGGGCAGATAGGTCACCTTTCGCATTTTCTTCAGTGACATCTAGTGTACAGGCCATTTCCAGTACACAAAAGCGTTTCGCAATCAATTGGGTAATTACGAGTAATTAATAACAAATAATCAGTCAGAAGGATATTTATATCCATTGTACGTATGTTTTGCGAAAAAAAAATGGTTCATATCTGCTCAATGAAATATCGAGGAAGATTCAAAGAACTTATCATCACCATGCATTTACACTCGTTACAAAATCATTTTTGACCACTTGCGCTTGATTTGGAGAGCGGCATGAGTATATTTGGAGGCAAAAAAAGATAACACAGAAAACAGCGAGTTAAAATTAGGGATGACTCGGAGTTCCCTCGTTCAAAAGGAATGAGTGCAAACGAAGCATTGCAGGATCAATTTGCAGAATACTTAACGTCTACGTCAACACTCGACAAATGCTCACACGCACAAGCGCGCTCGAGCACACACTCACACACACACACTCAGCACCAACAACACATAGGTCGCTGATGAACGCTAAAGTCGGAAATACCTGTTACCATGTTCCTTTGTCTCTCTCTCTCTCTCTCTCTCTCTCTCTCTCTCTCTCTCTCTCTCTCTCCGTAAGATATTTCTGGTTTTACTTCATAGTGAAAGCATCCAATAGAGTATTATTGCTGAATCTGCGATTCCTAGATCAAAGTCATCTACAAAGGTATTTTCCTACTGGCGTCAGTTTTTGTCGATTTGCCTGTTTGCGACTTTTGCCATATTGCCGATGCAAATAACAACGATGATACAAAATGTGCCTCCGCCGAGACAAAGGCCTGAGGGGTGGATGTGGAGGCAAAGTATATCACAGATGAAGATAAGGCTTCAACAGACGCGTGATCTATCGAGTACCGAGATTAGACTAAGATTCCGTTATCGATGCACATGATAATAAACTCTGGTGGTGTACTTAATGCAAAATTTTGTCCTTAATCTTCGGCTTGTCGGGAAAATATTATACTTGACAGCGGCTTTCCAGGATCTGACCTCCTGTCGAAGAAAAGTGACGTTTTGCAATATATACGGAAACTGGTCAAAATGCCACCCTCCGCCTACCAAACTCATGGCGATGACGTCATCCGGCAAAGGCGTGCGTCAGTGCTATGTCCCGTGTTGGAGGTTGGAGCCTCTTCCTCACTCGCACCGCTGCCTCCCTCCCCTCCCCCTATTCCTCTACCCTTTCGCTATCCTCCGAAATAATGTCAACACCTCTCTCTCTCTCTCTCTCTCTCTCTCTCTCTCTCTCTCTCTATTTGTCCTTCATGTCTCGTCTTTTGTTCTTCTCTCTCTCTCGTCTATCGCTGCGTGATTTTCTTCTATTTCAGTTACTCTCTTTTCTTGCTTTCTTTACCGTTTCTATCCCTCAGAGTACTTCACCGCCAGGAAATAAATTAACTTCTAACAACGTAACCGTTTAATAATACGCAAACTATTGAGCATTCTGTGCATTTTATGCCTTGGGACTTCAATTATCTTTTCAACCAGCGCCTCAACAGACATGCTATATCCTATTTATTGAATATCCACGGAAATAGCGGAAACAAAAGTATTATTTTTATAGCATTCAAAGAATGACAATAGCTGTCACAACACAAAAGGCCGAAAAGAAAAGTGACCACCAGCCAACGCGAGCAAAGACGGACGGACAGACTTCAACTTAGACGAAGCGAAAAATCTTACCGCCATTCCGGCTGCCAGAATAGTACGGCCGCTCCCGCCGAGTTAACAGCTCACCTTCTTTAACGCATGGGTGCGATATTAAGAGCCCCGCATTACGTAATGTCTTTAAATGTAATTTCTATTCAATTATTGGCGTTAAAGCAGATATACAACAATGGCGGACGAAGGGAAATCAAAGCGCTCCGTCCGTCCGTTCCACAGGTGCTCCCGGGTTTTCGGTTGGTGCCAGAGGGAGGGATGGACTGGACGACGGTGATCACCCGCTGGCCGCTGGTCGCTCGCTGGTCGCCTGCGCTCTGCCAAAATGAATGCCACAGGTTTCCATGTCATTGCAAACGCTTATCTAATGATAGTTTTCTAGAATGAGAAATGCACAGAAGGATCACATACAAAGAGAGAGAGAGAAAAGGAACATGAACATAGTTGTATGCTGCATGCAGGGGTTAAAAGGTCGAATGCAGAGAGATTGCATGCTGTCAGGACGTTGTCAATGCCATATATACGCTGTATGGCCCAAGTTTACCTCCATGGTATATAACTATATAACTTTAGTTACGATTATATATGCCATGCTCGAAGGCCATTCTAATGTTTGTCGATTATGTTTAAATATACAAAATAAACCCAGAAAATGCTTAGCTGTCGAGTAATAATTCCCACTTCGTAACAACAACAAGATTATTCACGAGGTTTCGCTAATGACTAAGGCGAAGGAGGAAACAATCATGAATACGGGTAACAAAAATGTGCCTCAATTTGGCAACCGTTTGTCCAAGTATCCAACTCTGAAAATCAGATCTCTACTCATTATAACAGTTGCATGAAACGAGTAGCCATAAACCATAAGCGTATGAGCACTCTTCTCCATTTAGTTGACTTCAAGTTACGTGTTAAATGTTATATGTCGGTGAATCGTACGCAGCCATCGGCAGCAAGAAACAATTGAGTGTTATCTTCTTGTCCATCGGATGTGAATGATATGGTTTTGACTATAATGACATCTTCCCAACAAGATGAATGAAAGTTATCAGTTATCTGGCTTCATTCATAATACCCAGAATACTTAGTGTGTGTGTGTGAGAGAGAGAGAGAGAGAGAGAGAGAGAGAGAGAGAGAGAGAGAGGGAGAATTATTACAGTAGGAGTTCTTGGTCCCTGATCAACTCGTTTCTGTATCATACATACATACATACATAATATTTATATGTAGATAAAGGGCCCATAAAACACTATTTGAACGTTACAACCTTCTATTT